>NC_071266.1:2237500-2432500 GCF_023375685.1 Ictalurus furcatus
ATACTTTTTTCCTGTGTCATTCCACTTTATTTATGGATTTTAACATTGTGAATTCTATATATTTGCAGAGTTCTTGAGTTAATACTGATGTCTGGTGAAAATTTTATGTGAGTAACCTCATTGGAAATATATTTACTGAAAAAAATGTTGACACGTTCAATACTTATTTCCCCCCACTGTATCTATACATCAGTGTATGTATATATGTGTCTATGTGTACCACCCCTGGCACCACCCAAAACAGATGTGTGCTTTGCAGTAAAATAAAATGTAAGCCACATAAGTAAAAGAACATCACCTGTGTGTCTGCCATGAGTCCTCAATCAACAGGATCTGAAGTAGCAGGTCCAAATAAGGCCTCAGCTCATAACTATAGGAGTATGCCACCTAAAGCAATCAAAACTGTTTTAATGTCACACAAGAAAATAGAAGCCAAGTGTTCTGACTGGTATGGCTGACAATCTGCCAAACAAACGATTTAGGAGGGATACTCCAGCAAAAATGTTAAATTTAACCATCAATACATCTGTTGTAAACATCCCTACTCGCTTCTTACAGTGATGACGCATCAGACTCTGTAGAAAGATTTGTAGCAAGAAGTGATTTGTAGACTGAAGACATTTGGCTTTGAGATCAAAAGATGAATCTGAGAAGAGAGTTTAGAATTTCGGCTTTTATTTCCTGGTATTATAGGTAGATGTGTTAAACAACATAGAATACAGCACATTTTGTATCAGACCATTTGTAGGCCAGCAAAAATATTGGAATATTTCTTGTTACCCAGGTGTGTCCTGTTAAATTGACTGTTTAAACAATAAATAGCTCTGAACATCTACTCTTTTTTAGCCTTCAGTTTTAACTGAAGACTGCATTTGTTGTTAAAAAGGATAAGCCAACATGAAGATCAGAGAGCCGTCAGAGGGCAGGGGTAAAGGTATCACAAACTAAAGTTCGAGGAAGAATCTGAAAGCAGAAATATTGAGGCCATACCACAAAATGCAAAGCACTCTTCAGCAGTAAGAATTGGAAAGCCAAATTGGAATTCGCAAAGAAATTTTGTCTACCAATTTACAGAGAAATTCATCCAAATTAATCAGAAGGAACTTTATCATGCAACAAGACAATGATCCAAAACACACTGCCACAACAAGTCAACAAGACATTACAAGTCAATAACCAGACCTTAACCTAATTGAGCATGCACTTCACCTTCTGAAGAGGAGACTGAAGGGAGAACCCTTCAATAATCACAAAAGAAAAAAAAGAACAATTTGGTGATGTCAATGAGTCGCAGGCTTGATGCAGTTATTGCAGCAAGGGATATTCAACCAAATATTATATGCTATTTACTGAATTTACTTCAAGATTTATCTGTTAGTATACTATACTTTTGCTCACCTAAAATTCAATGGTCTGATACAAAAGGTTCTATGCTTTATGTTGTTTGACACATCTAGATGTAAATACCAGGAAATAAAAGCTGAAATCCTAAACTCATCTCATATCCATCTTTTGATCTCAAACCTAATTGTCTTTGGTGTATAGCACAAACAAAAGAATTGGCCTTTCTGTTCCAATAGTTTCGGAGGGGACTGCATCTCATAGAAACTCTGAGTGTTTATAATAAAGAGAAAATGAAGGCATACAGGTCTCTTGATGCTTACAACTTTAATTGTGGAAACATTACATTTTGTTTTTTGATTACACTGAAGGCCAAGGCTCTGCCCATCCTGATTGTAACTTTTGTTAACAAAGTTTGATAGCTAAATGTAAAGCTACATACAGTTGTCACAGCAATATAAACTAAATTATTGTTAAATTCTTAACATGCTCTTTTAACCAATATGATAGTTAGTTACTTTTCTCAGATGAAATGGGCACTGCAAAGATGGAGCTCCTCTGACCAGAATTATCCCTCAAAACTGCCTGTAAAAACTTCTGTCTTGTGTTGGCTTGGAAATGTGTCTGGTTCAATAGTGTGCACAAAAGAAATTCTGGCTTGCGATTAAATATCACTAAAGTTCCGCTATGTTTTTAATATCACAATATTACTAAAATTCTGCTATGTTTTTCTGCTGTGTTTTTCTTCTGCAAAATAGAGCATGTCAAAGTGACGTGTCTCACTCAGTGGTCCGGATTGTTTGAGAACACTAGAGATTCCCAATGACTGAATAACGTATTCCCTTACTGCATTCTGGGTATTGTAGATTTGGGGGGGAAAAAAGGAAAACAATATAAAATCATGAATTCTTTTAAAATGCAGACAGTAAGCAATACACTCCTGTGTAACAGAATATTACATACCACGAGAAATTATATATTACATTTTAGTTTTATGCAGAAATTCTCCTTTAACAAAAGTAACTGACTGACCTGCCAGAGAAGCTCGCTGAGCACAGTGGATGAGAACTGAGGGTTCTCCCAGCAGCAGAATCGTAGCAGTTTAACAGTCTCCTCAGAGTTACTGCAGTCCTCAATGATTTTCTTTACATAGCTGGCACGCACAAACAATATCTCTGCCACAAGTTGCTGTAGAGGCATGATGGGAGCTGTAAGATTGGAGTCACCATATGGGTTTGGTAGAGCTGGATTACCTAAAGGAAGGAGTGGGTAAAATGTAATAAGCTTAGAATGTAGAATGTAAAAATATATATTGTACTTTACACAGCATATATTTTGGTTTTCTGGGAGTCATCTAGTGGCTGTTAAATAATACACTCACCGTTAATTGAGGACTGCATACGTGATGATACATCACAACATCTCAGCAGCTGAGACACTACTGTATAAAGCTTGCCAAGCTCTGCATACTGGTACTTAATAGGGGGGCCAGGACCCTCATCCAAAGCCACCAACATGAAGGTAGCTGGCACATTCAACTTCAGCAGCTGTGTCTTTTCTGCTAAACCTACACACCCCAGAAAGCACAAGATGCATATTCATAATGAGCTACGCATGTTAAAAAAGGGTCCCAATTTGTTGGGATGGGCAATATTTGACTCAATTAACCATTAATCGTATCATATAACTATTGACTCTTGAATAAGCTCATACTGCATTTGTAAAACAAGTTGTTAAACAATTTGTCAGTTGATCACACTTTTTAGTGTTGACAGTGCAGCGTATTGAAATGTATATTTCAAAACACTACACTGTCACACCAGTCAACTTGTCAAAAACCTGTGCATTCCTACTTGAAACAAATATGTTTCATTAGAAACATCCTCACTTGGAGACTTCAAAAATGAAGCTCTTAAAAGCTTACCGAGATTGGCATACATGACAAAAAGGTTGAAGTACTGCTGAAGATGTCGGCCATGCTCAGATACCTCCCTTCTCAACAGGTTAAGCACAGCCCGCAGTAGGTGATCACTCAGTGTCATACTGTCACAGGCCTGTAGCCAAAAAAATTAAAAGAGGGAGAACAAAAATATTCTCAATCCTACAACATTTTCATGTTTGTACAGAACTGATTAAACCGTATTCCGGTCTCCCTGTACATGTACATGATTTAATAGTTTAGGTAATTTATTGCTTATTTTTTGTCTGTTGTTAACAGTCTTGCTAACCTGTGTGGAGGAGCCTGGTGACGTGACTGGGGCAGGGCATGGGCCATCCTGCAGTGAGAAGTGTGCAATGAAGACTATGAGCTTGGAGAAGGCTCCACGAACCTCGGCACTTGGGCACTCCAGCAGATATTCAGAGAAGCGCGTGGGGAATGCAAACAAGACATTGTGTGCTAACCAGCTGCGGACATTCTTACTGTGACGCAGTAGAATGCACAAGGCATCATACCTTAACAACAAACAGAAGTCAGGTGAGAGAGTGAAAGATTAAAAAGAGAAATAACACGTCATATACACACCTACCAGTCACTAGCAGGGCCTCGGACTACTTTTTTGGTATGGAATCCTGTAGTGAACAGGAATCTAGCAGCAAGCTGAATAGTTATCATAGCTATTTCTTCAGCTTCAGGTAGCAGGTAATCTTGACCTTGTCAAAGCAAATAGAGCCAAAGACTTAGCCACTGCACACAGTCCAATACCATATGTTTCCAGTGATTAAATCTGAATAAAGTACACTGCTACATTTAAATTGCGGTTTCACAAGTTCATACCTGGGGGTGGGTTCAGGTAGACACTATTGCAAGTGAGCAGCTTTTTGACAAACTGGAAGTACTCAAGGCTGTACTGCATGCGGCTGTGCATGAACTGCACATTCTGCTTGCGCACACCACACTCGATGGCCGAGGGCATCTTGAGATGGTGAGTCTTTGGCACCAGTGTCATCTCTGCTATGTGTTTCAACAGCTCTCCATCAATGCTGACTGTGTCCATGCGCTCATAGAACAGGATGTAGGCGTTCCACCAGCGCTTTTGGCGCCGATATGACATGCGCTTCATCATGTGGTCAAATACCTCACCCATGTACTCTCCACCAAAGCACTGGTTCTTCATCTCCTCATCATCATCCATCTTGCACTCAGTCACGTCACCATCATCGAACTTGTACCAGCGATCTCGCTGGCCATCAACACTGTTGCTGTGCCGTTGGACAATGTAGGAGTAGTAATGCCCACCGCTGGCCTGCCCTGAGTGCACCAGAACTCCTACTAACCGGTAACGGGAACTTCCACCCAACTCTGGGTCTAAGGGTGCATTCTGGTTGATGACTTGCCTCTCGGAAGAAACCTCACTGTTCTCCAGCTTGGCCACTCCTGCCACAGTGTATGGCTCCATGTCTAACTCACGTGGGAACTCAAAGTAATCATTAAATTTTATGGCACATTCACGCTCCCAATCATAGTCAAAACGCTTGAGCTGAATGGCTAGTACTGGAGGAAGCTTCTTAATCAAGAGGCGCTTCACAGTATCAACCTGTGGAAGAAGACACATGACAAAGTAAATATATGAACAATATAGGGTTTATATGAAAATAAACACTTTACCAAGCCAGTCTTTTTCTGATTTCAGTGGCTCCAGATTAGTTTTCTTTGGGTGTTTGATAAATTATATAGCATGATGGGAAAAAGAAAGTACACCCTCCTTCAATTCAAAGTTTTCAAAGTTTTTATTTATCATGGCCTAAGTAACAATTGTGTGGTCCTCAACAACTTCTATACACAAACAACCTCAGGTGACAATAAGAAACACAACAGATGGGGAAAAATAAGTACACTCATCCTACTTCCACAATCATTCAGAGAGTAAACATCAACCAGGTGTTACTAATGAAATGCGCACAATTATTTAATCATAAAGAAGTGTGACTACCTCTATAAAAGCAGTACTTCTGGCAGTTTGTTGTTCTAAAGCACTCAAGAGTGTGTCTACATCATGGCGAAAAAAAGACATCAGCCATGACCTAAGAGAAGCAATTGTTGCTCCTCATCAGTCTGGGAAGGGTAATAAGGCCATCTCCAAACAATTTGAAATTCACCATTCAAATAGTCAGATGGCCTCAAAGGTGAGTTGTGCAAGATCAAGTTTGTATGATCATACTCACGCCTGCTCACAGGGCATGTAAATTTGACCATAATGGGGTTTAGTGTGAAGATGAACTGTGAAGCTCTGACCTGGCTCCAGAGACTTGAGCAAGCAAAATGTTCAAGGACACTTGGATATAATCACTTTTTTAATGTGTTATTACATAATTTCATATCAACATTAAAGTAAAACAATAATGATTTCATACATTTTGGTAGTCCTTCTTTCAGTGTTTGAATAATATCTTTCAGGGTTTGAAAAAAAAACCCTGAAATAAGGATTTGTTTATTTACTCAGGGTGGAGGCTTGGCTTCTATTTGGCTTATATTTACAAACAAAGCTTTAATTAAATCTGATTTATACCACAACACTGTTGAATTCTCTAATCTGAAGTTGTGAAAATTAATATTTTCTATAATAGCATGGCTCTGAAAGTAGTTGTAACAAATAATTGTTTTATATTAATGCGCTCATTCTAATACGCTATAATTTCTGTAGTAATGGTTCATTCACAGAGACTTGTATGGGGAAACTCCACATAAACTACACATTTAACACTTTATCCACACTAAAACTGTGTAGTGGTTGGCGCTGCACTGTCTTGTACTGTGCCTATTGTCCTGTTCTAGTAAATATTCTTCTGTCTTGCGCTGTTTGCACATGTGCAATTTATGTAGTCCTGTGCAAGTCTGTAAATAAATAATAATAAAGCCACTTGCGTTAACTAAAACTAATAATAAATTAATGTTTAAAATGTGTTGTTATTAAACAAAGGCAAAAATATAGACAAACTGCTTTTCTATAACATCACACTCTGTCATGTTTTATTCCTTACTTGCTGACATATTTGATTTCTAAAATAAAATTAAAAAAAAACTATACTTAGAGTTAACTGAAGGTGAGATTGGAAAATCAATTTCTACCTGATTTTGAAACAGAGCACACTTTCATAACTAGTTATTCCATAACTAATATATTAGGGGTCTTCAATCTTATCCACAAAGGGCCGGTGTGGCTGCAGGCTTTAATTCCAAACAAACAGGAGCCACTCCTGATCCCACTTGTTTAATCAGTTTATCCTGGTCTCCAATCAACTATCAAGTGTCCCTCGTATTTGTCTGGAATGAAAGCCTGCATAACAGCCATTTGTGGATATGTTTGAAGATAAAACAAAGGGTTGCAAAAGACAAACTTTAGCTCATGCTCACAGTTCAACTTACAATCACTGAACACTTTATTAGGAACACTATACTAATACTGAGATTCATCAGATAAGGCTATGTTTTTCCAGTCTTCAACTGTCCAGTTTTGATGACCCTGTGCCCACTGCAGCCTCAGCTTTCTGTTCTGGGCCGACAGAAGTGAAACCCAACGTGGTCTTCGGCTGTTGTAGCCCTCAAGGTTCAACATGTTGTGCATTCTGAGATGTTTTTCTGCTCACCACTATTTTACAGAGTGGTTATCTGAGTTACTGTAGCCATTCTCCATTGACCACCCTCATCAAAAAGGCATTTCCATTTGCAGAACTGCCACTCATGGGATGTTTTTTCTTTATTGTACCATTCTGAGTAAACTCTACAGACTGTTGTGCATGAAAATCCCAGGAGATCAGTAGTTATAGAAATACTCGAACCAGCCCCCATGGCACCAACAATAGTTGCGTTTACATGGACAACAATAATCCACTCTTAATCAGATTAAGACCATACTCTAATTAAGAAACTACCATGTAATCAGCAATTTTTACTTACCTTAATCTAATTAAGGTCATAATCGAAGTAAGCAATAATATAATTAAGACAGGTGGAGTATTCCTGTTTTAGTCGCATTATGGACGTGTAGTAGTGACATGTAAACACCTTAACCACATTATGAACGTCGTGAGGGAGTTTTCACCGCATTTTGCGACAGGACACGATCACACACGGCAGTTTTACGTTTTACGGCGAACAAGAGAGTTCGGCTGCGTCCCAAATCGCATACTTTCCTACTATAGGCCTGTAGTGGGGAAAAATACACGTATCTCGGCTACTATATAGACGGTAAGTACGCGATTTGGGACACACACACCGCTTCAAGCAGCTGTCTATTAGCACGTATAGCATAACAAATAATTAACTGCACTTAAAGCGTTCGTAAAAAAAATAAATAAAAACACCCAAAACTGTATACGGTACCATAACGAAGACGAACTGTATGTTGATACGTGAAATTCTGGAGGGACGTCGGACGGCGTGGCGCGGTGACGTAATGACGTGGGCTGTTCACCTAATTATGATCTATAACATGTAAAACGGGTACATGACAGGAGTATTCTAAAAGCGACTCATGTAAACACCTTAATCACATTATTACCTTACTTAGATTAAGGTCAATAATTAGATTATTGCTGTCCATGTAAACGTAGTCACTTATGGGTGCCGTAATGGGTGGAAGATTAGGATTATTCTAAGGGCCCTGGCCAAACAGGGGGCACAGAAGAACCCCACAATTTCCTGTATAATTTTGTTATTTAAATGGCCTCTTTGCACAATAAGCTTGCTATGCACAGAAGCATGCTATGATGAATGCCCTCAGACTGTGCCAAGTGAATGTGTGTGTCCCCTTAAGATGTTTGTGGATTATTCAGAAATGTGGCACTTCACAGATGTGAGTCATTACATGCATCAGGTAGATGGCAAGAGATGGCGCAGGCAAAATCGGGATACCAAAAGAGGAAAGAAAAACATGAAAAAGAGGAGAGAACAAGACAGGGAAGATAGCTAGTCACGCAGTTTATCAATAAATAAGGTGATTTATATCCCCTGTTTTGTGCTATGATTCTGAAGCTAGCCCGTATGAAGCTGTTATAATTAACATAAAATAGAAATTCTATCAGTTACTCACCCTGATCTTTATCCTTGGAAGTTGGAACACAATATTTCCAAGAATATATGTTTTTCCACACAATCGAGCAATAGTAATGGAGCACTGAGCTTCAAAAAGGATGGAAAAGCACCAAGCGACAATAAAACTAGTCCAGTGTTGTATATATTCAAGCTTTCCGAAGCCCTGCAACAGCTTTCTGTGAGGAATCGATCGAAATTGAATGCGATCATATAAATCTGCTTTAATTGTCCCAAATAAGTTTATGAGAGAAGTGTTGTAATGATGTCCGATTCGTGAGTGAATTGTTTGTTTGAGACGGTTCATTTAAATGAATTGGAGATTGATGAAACTAGTCTGAATGATTCATTCACGAATAGAACCAATTTGATTCTCGAGTTCAACTCACTGATTCAATGATTCTGTCACTGTTTTAGCTAATGTCCACAATTCTTTCTGGAGCTGCTGGTGTGTGAAACTTATTATTCATTGAGTGAATAATAATAATAATAATAATAATAATAATAATAATAATAGTAAAGGTCGTTGTTCTTGGTACTTGAGGAATAAGAAATTACAAGTCAACAGCTTATAAAGACATCCAGACAGAGTTTCTATAGTGTCTGTGTATGAGAGAGAGAGAGAGAGTACAATGGTGTTAACTACTTGTACTGTGTCTATATATAGTTATTTGTATATAGTTATACATGCATAATTTCAGTTAATTTAAGAAACTGTTCAAATTTAGTTCTTTATAGTCTCTTATTGAATATGCCATATGTTATGCTTATTGATAATGATTGTTTTTACACGTGGCAATAAGAAAAGATAACTGGGGGGTTGGGGCCTGGAGTACAAACTAGCCAGGGGGCACAGAAACCCTCGCGGCGCCCCTGCCAACAATCATTTTATATTTGCAAAATGCTTTGATGAATAAATAAAATTAAGCCTCTGTGGTTCCCTAAAAATGCTCAATCTTAATAAAAAATTGATACAACACAAATATATGAACTTAATTAAAAACCAATTGAAAAAGTGTAAATGTGAACAAATTTTTGGAGTACCTTCTTGTTGCACTTCTCACAATGATAAGCATTGGCTCCTTCCAGCAGGTCTCCTTTGACATACTGTTCCAAGGAATCTAGGAGGTTTTGATGGTTTCTGATGTCTACATTCAGTGTTGTGAAGGATTCTTCACACTCATATCTACCAAAACATTAATATGACATGGTTCCATACCCTCCAAAACTTCCAAAATTAGACAGAGTGGACAACAGACATTACCCTTACCTGTGAGGACAGCCCTGGCAGATTTTCTGGTCTGCAAATGAGCCACCCAGGACTCTGCTGAGCATGCTGGGATGCCCAAGGGCCTTCAGTGCTTCATCCAGGCTGTCTACCAGAGAGTTAAAGAACTCCAGAGCATCGTGTTGTTCCCTCAGATTGACTGGCTCGCCCCATAACCTGTAAACCCAATTTTTGCTGTTAGATTACAGCACAGTAAAACTGAAATGAATGCAATTAAATAGGAGGATACTCTAGTGATGTTACCTGAACTGTTTCCAGAACCCTCTAGGTACATAGTACTGTAGCCGAGATGCAGCAAGGTGACCAAATATGACTTGCAGGTGGCGCAGCACTCCAATATTGTACTCCTTGCGATCCTCAGCCTTATTGAGAGAGGGCTTGTCATCAAATTGTTGATGATAATTGAACACTTCATCTCTGGGGTCCACATTACTCTGTAGCACAGTGATATGTTATGCTTGGACAATGGGCTGGCTACCATTAATTTGGGGGTGGCAAAAAGATTAAACATGCCAAGATGATAATCTGCCAAATGCCATGACAGCCAAATTAAATTAGGCCTTTAATCAATCCAAGGTGCTACAAAATTTCCACTAACATTAAGCTAGCCGATAAAATAAAACACATTTAAACATAATTAAGACAGTGGTAGTCATTGTGCATGTCTGACTTTTACCTCATTGTCCTGCTTTTCATCTCCAGACATATCGTCATCCACATCACTGATAGCACCCTCTATGGCCAGAATGCCATTTCGGATAGAGGGAATCATGTACAACTGCTGGATCACAGAGTTCATGTAGCATGTGGCTCCGGCATTCTTCAGACCTACAAATCCTTTAGTGGGTCGCGGCCCCACAGGTGGAAGATATTCCCATTCTGTAAGAGTCTCACAGCCTGAAAAGAATAGAGTTAGTATTATTTACATTATATAGAATAATGTAGAAATTAACCCATAGATTTCAGAACCTACAAAAAGTTAAATACAAGTTTTCAATTTGTGCTTCATCAGCTTAAATCATTTGATGTCTGAATTTAAACACTGGCCAGTAAATGCTAAATACTGAATTACGCATTTATTCACCCAACAGCTAGTCTTTCCACCATTTATGCTAGAAAGCCATTTACGCTTCAAAGTCTTACGTGCCTTGGTAGTACATTTCTGTGAGAGTGTCAACAATCTGCTTAAGATTGCGTACACATCCCACAGCAAGGGCCACAAGCAGTTCAAAACCAGCATTAATGGAGGCAGGACTGCTGCACACTGGGATCGCCTGCTCAGCAGGGAACTCTCCAGTCTTGACATACTGTAGGAACACATTAGATGCTGGGAAGATGAAATCATCTATTAGCTCCTGCAAATGTGGAGAGAGAGAAATGGGAATTACTAGAAGACCAATATATCACAATATTACACAAGGTAAACTACAGCTTTGATATTAACTAATTTTTTACTAATTCTAACTAATATTAACTAATTTTTAAATAATCACATAAATTGGCTTTGTGTTCAGGATATTTTCAACTAAATTCAGTTTAATTTTCTTTAACTTGTAGTGTGCTTTGTTGGCACAACCAAGTGTACAATATTCTTATTTTTCTTCTTATAACTATGAGAATTATTAGAAGTATTAGAACTCGCATCCAACACTGTTGACGGGGATGTCTCCACTGTCAAGTCTAGTCCTCTTTACCATTAATTCACATACCCTTAAAATATACCTTGACCATGTTAAGATCAATACCAAATTGTAATCAGTTTATCCAGGGGTATCAAAGATAAATCCACACAAATCCTACAGTTAACCACTTGTTTCTGAGATATTGCACTAACAAGAATTTCCTTCTGAAGCACTGACAGATGGAGGGATGAACATGAACATGAAAATGTGCCGTAAGTTCCTGAACATGAACAGGTAAGAAACATCTCTGCATGACAAACAGGAAAGAAGCTATGAAAGAAAAAATATTTCAGACATCTGACCTTGCTGTGACATTGACCCTATTTGGATCAATTCCACAGCCTAATCTGTTGGTTATAATGATAAGTCCATATGCAGCCTACACACATTCTACCATTCGTTCTTGAGATATCACGAAAAACAAGAATCTTAGATGGACACAGAAGGACAGAGAGATGGATGGATGACCCAAAACCAGAACATCTCATAATAAACTTATATATACAAATATTCCAAAATAAACAAATCATTGGCATTGATAGAACATATAATATTGCAGTGTCATTATGCTGCTTACCTTGATAAGGTTGGCCCCACCCTTTTCACAGCCAATACAGAACTTTTTCTCAGGGGTCTGGAATGCTAAAAGCTCCTTGGTGACTCCCAGGTGACCTTCAAGTATGGTCTCTTCCACCCCAGTCTCGCCTGTTCCCTTTACTTCATCCTAGTGAAGGTAAAAACTTAAAATTTTACCAATATGAACAGAAAACAATAAGAATGATGCATGAAAAAAGCTCCTATGCTGCATGTGTTCAGGGTATGAGCAATTAGCATTTGAAAGTAAGTGGACTGACCTTGATTCTTTTCAACCAGTCAATTTCATTATTGAGCAGGACTTCTGCATTAGGCATGTTTATGTTGCTGTTGTATGCATAGTTAAGTAAGTGCCTCAAGAGGGTGAAGTAATCACCAGCATGCTTTGCCCTTTCCTTTGCAGTGCTCTGGAGGCAAAAGAAACATGCAAAACAGTAGGAGAACATAGGCTTTCATCATCGTAGCACACTTTAGTTGCAACATTTTCCTCACTCTGCTGACTATCCAATTTTATTTCCCATCAAATTGAGGATATCATCAGTGCAGGGACATATCTAGAGAATTTTTAATGGGGGAGCCAGGGTGGGGTCACTGCTTCAAAAGATGGTGGCTGAAAGTGACAAAAATGAGCACAATGAAAAAACATGGTAAAATTTATGGTACACTATTAAAAAGTGGTAAGCTGCAAATGTTACCCTAAAGTGCTATTTTTACCTGATCTAGCCCTTAAATTTTATTTTGTTGGTGTAACCTAATGTATTTAGATCGATTCAGTGATGTTTAATATTTTTGACTTGAATAAATTCAATTAATTTACAGTGCCCTCCACTAATATTGGCACCCTTGGTAAATATGAGCAAAGAAGTCTGTGAACAAATTGTCTTTATTGTTGAACCTTTTGATCTTTTGTAAAAACAAATTCACAAAAATAATAAAATAAAATCTCATGGACATTAAACAATTGCAAACAAAACACAGGTTTATTAAAAAAATATATATATATCTTAGTTAAATATATGGGTGCCACAATTATGAATTATGAACCCCTATGAATTCATATCAGAAAAATATATTTGAAGTATATTCCAATTGATATTTTACCTTTTTTTAGTACACCTGGGTGACTAGGAACAGGAAATTGTTCAACCATGAATTCCTGTTTCACAGGGGTATAAATATGAGGTAATACACAGGCCAAATTCCCTTAGTCATTCATAGCACTGGGTAAGACCAAGGAATATAGCTGTGATGTGCGGGAAAAGGTTGTTGAGCTTCACAAAATGTGAATGCCCATTTCCACCATCAGGGCGATAATTAAGAAGTTCCAGTCAACTGGAAATGTTATGAATCAACCTGGAAGAGGACTCGTGTCTATATTGAGGTGGCCCCCATGGCTTTTGGCTAATGTGGAGAATCTGTGTGGAATTTGGCTAATGAATATGCTGTGTTTCAGTGAGTGGTGGCAAGGATAAAGAGGGGAGCAACGAGAGCCATGGGAGAGAGAACTGAGCAGTACAGAGCCATGTGTACATATGGGTGCACAGAATTTTTTTTTGCTGAAAACTGAATGTAAAAAGTTAAGTAAAATAAAGAGCCTCTTTTGAGCTGTCCCAAGCCTGCCTCCGGTCTCCTCATTCCCAACCAAACCCAGTAAAATGTCACATACTCACTCCCAGAACAGTGAAGAGGAGGGTGATGAAGAAAAGGAGGGGTCGATGACCCATACAACATCTGGTGGCCATGAGGAAAAATTGCTCCTGAGCCATCTGACGCACTGACCTGGATAAATTACAGAGTGCAGTACTGTGATAGCAAGCTTCGGGAGATGAAAAATGTATGTAATATATACTGTATACTTTGCAATGTTTTTTTTCCCCATCAAATGGTAGAAAGTGTCAAACGTGCAGGGTACAAATTCAGCACAAATGCCGAACACAATGTTACATTTTTAAACCAACATTCAAGAGGCTATTGTGCAATAATAACACCAGCTAGAAAATTTGAGAACATTAGTAGGATATGTATGTATAGCAATGCAATGTATCTGTGTGTATGCTTGGTACTAACTTGCTCTGGCAGTGCAATAGCAGGTCGATGATGAAGGTCTGCCAAGCTTTCTCTTTGCTGAGTGTATCCAGGGCCGTTGGTATGAGAGCAAAACAGAGTGTCATGGTCTCCAGAGCCACACAGCATACCTGCTCATCCTCCATATCTGGCTCATTACCCGCATTATTCTGTAAATCACCACTGGTTAGAGCACATCTGACTGCTCAGCTACGAGATATAGTAAGCAAATTGAACACTCCAGCTGAGAGGACATTAGCAACACAACAAACGTTCAAATTATGAAACTGATTGAAAAACATAGGCAGGAAGTTGGTCTTTTTCCCTTGAATTTCGCCCACTTTTACCTTCTCATATATCTTACTGATATCCTCATTGGGGCTGAAGACGAGCTGAATGCTTCCACAGCCTGAAGCCCACACAATTTTCTGCACTGCTCGTATTACACTGATGTCTGGGATGTACTTTGATGCCTGAAAGAAATTCTGAGGATGGCAAAAAAATTGGAATGTGTTGAGTGGTTTACTGTTAAAACCATTTCAAGTAAAATAAGTGCATATTGGTTTGACAGGTGTTGCAACTTGCATGTGAAACTTTGGTACCTCATCAAAGATCTGCTGGGCCAGTCGGATAGCCACATTGCGCAACATGCATTCTGAAGCAGGATTAGGGATGTTCTGGAGAGCATTCTGAAGCACCAGGGCCTGGTCATGAGTTGCCTGATTTATCTAAGTGACAAATTAATAGTTAATTGCATGCACATATTCTTACTTTGTCACATAAGAAAAACACACTCAGTAGTGCACAATAGCCAATCCAGTGCTTGATGTCCCTTACTGGTGATGTAGGGTTTGTGCCCTCCACCACAGGCTGGCAAGCCTCTGCCACTGCTTTAACATGACCGAACCCAATGGCAGTGAGCAGGAGCTTGCCAATTTTCAGAGCATTTAGGTAGGCACCACGACGCGTCTCCATGTCGGTGTTGGGCAGGAAGTTATTCCTGGTGAGCATGCCTAGTACCAGTGGGAGACCTCCACTTTTAAGGAAGTTGTATTGGAAATCACTGGCATCTTCACCCAGAGTGCCACTGGCTGGCATAAGAAGGGCATACACAACCTAGCAATTGGAAAGTCTAGTTAGGGTGGCACAAAGTATGTTTTCACCAGTTACTCACATGTTAGTATAGCAGAGTTAGCTAGTTTTTCCCTGTTACCATGACAACTAGCAAGTGCTACACCCAAAAATGACAATTTTTTTTACTAAGTATGTGAAAAGTGTTGTATTTGACATTCTATTTAGTATGACAGTATGCAGTTTGGGATATTGCCAAGAAAATATTTTAAAAGTTGATTCCAGTTCATTCCAGTCTCTCCATGGTTATTTTTCATTATCAGTAAACTGTAAAAATGTTTCTCCTTGTCCTGAATTTCCATTCAGGATTTTTTTGTCACAAAAATTCTCATAAAACAATTTTGTCATATAAAAACACACACTAAACACACAGAGTTAAACTGCATGCACACCTCAGCAAGATAGAGAACTTGTGAGGGTGAGGGGCCGAAGAAGCGAGAATCTAAGGTGGGACTGAGACTGTTCTCTCCCAGCTTTGCATGATCCAGACAGATTGCGCGCAGGTTCTCCACTGTAGTATTGTCTAGATACACACAAATTTCACTTGTCAAAACCAGCTGCATTCAACTTATGTAACATGGTTTATGATAAGATGTTCTTAATACAACCATTGCTGTATTAAACAGAAACCTGGAGGTATGAGCTTCATAAGGACTCTGGCTCCATCCCGCAGTAAAGGCATGTTTAAAGTGCAGCCCAAATCAGCAACTTGCCACAGGAATGAGATATACCGCAGGTGCAGTGACATGATCTGAGAAAGGAAGATATAAGCACATTACTATACTTTTTTTTTCCAACTTGGTCATCTGCCATGCCTACCCACTTGACAGCTCTTCTCTATCAAAATACAGCAACAAACCAAAGTTTCCTCCGAAAACAAAAGGGCTTCCTCCAAGGCACTTGACGCCAGCTAACAGCATCATCACAGGGCAGCATAACACTCTCAGAGGAAAGCACTAACTGCCCTCCTTTTGCATACATGTGCCCATGATTGGGTAGTGTCACACTGATTGACAGGGAATAGAGTAATGCCATGCCTCCCAGCCAGAGAGCTGGGAGCACCACTCTGGAACCGTTACTACACGTTTTAAGCATGATGGAGAGAATATTAACTTCAAACAACACAATTACTGTACACAAGTACTGTAGTACGGAGTTCTCCAAGCTAGAATGAAAGGACTTAAGAAGTAGAAGATTTAATTATTCACAAAACCAAGATGGCTCACCACTCCTGGCAGGCAGCTCTCCACCTCTGGGTTGGGTCCATCACTGTAGTGGTTGCCATGGTTCCCAGGTGAGCCAGTGGATGAGTCAGAGGAGCTGTCAGGACTGGAGGGCATGTGGGAGCTGACTTGGGCCAACTTTGCTGTGATCAGCTACAGAGAGAGAACAGTGAACAATTATTGAATTAACCAATTTGTCAAACATGTTAAAATGTTCTTTATTGTATCCATAAAATTCTGTGCTCACAGTTTTGTCTTTAAGATTGAGCTGTCCAATTAGCTTGCGGTCATCAGCTGGGTCCACAATCTCTCCTCCAATGAAAAGCTCGATTTTGGTATGTGTACTGTTGGCTTTGATGCGGTTCAGGATGCACCGGCGTACTGAGCCGATGGTGTCATTAGTATGAGACCAGATGTCCAGGTCATCCACCTGCCGACCCTGGTTAGGAAATCGCACCACCAGGGTAATGTGCTTTCCACGAAACGCCCTGAAAGACAGCAAGCAAAGGCATACTAGAATTTAAATTTTCCTAACGCACATGTTCTGCTCATTACTTACCAGTGAATGTCCTACTGAATGAGGCCACCTTTTGATTTTATTCCAGTTCTGAAATGTATTGTAGAATACTAATATATATATATATATATATATATATATATATATATATATATATATATATATATATATGCCTATTAGCATGTTATACAGTGTTTATGAAATTTTATGTCTGGTTTACAAAAACTGTTATAGCACAAACGTCACGATAAGATGGAAGAATGAGCATGAACATAGCCTACCGGGACATGGGAAGAATGGTTCTCTCCTCGTGGTAGTCACTGTCACACTCGTTAATATACTCTTTAAGCACAGTCAACACTCTGACCATACGAATGGCCTCCTGTCGAGCACAATTTATGCTGTCCTTATCTCCATCCAGCACACAAAGTGTGTCATATGAGGCCTTTAGGCGATCGAAACAGGACTGGATGAAGTCTTCATGGATCTCAACCTGTGAGTCATACAATGTCATATTTATTCATCAATTCAGCATTTTATGCAGACTGACAAAAGGCTAGGCCTTTACCTGATTGACTTGTAATTTTGGTCCAAGGTTTGTGTAAATTTCTTTCAGCAGATCTATTGCCCGATTCGCAATGTCATCACTTCCTTGAATCACAACCTGTGGAACACATTAAAAACTGGTTATTTCTTACCAAAAGTGGTGGTGATACTTATAGGTGGCCTTCTTCAAACACTGTTAGCAGCAATGATAATGCTCTACTGATCATGTGACATTTTCAGATAAAGAAAAAAAAAAAAAAAAAAAAAAACTTACCCTCCAGAGGTAGTCAAGGCCTATGAGCTCCAGATCATCCATCATGTAAGCCCTGCGCTTGGCTACTAGCTTGCCCTCCCTGCAATTCACTGCCTTAAAAAAGCGTTCAAAGCACTTCATCCCATTTTCTGTCAGTAGTGAGGGGTCCAGCTGCAGCACGTTGTTCTCAAAGAAGTCTTTGTTGATGTCTGGGTCAAGGTCAGGCTCATCACCCATGAGTTTGGAATACCATTTGAAACAAGCCTCACGGTCACAGAGGAAGACTGCATTCTCTGCCAGGCACTTCCAAATCTGCTTAGCTTGAGGAGCGCACAGCCATAACTGCCCATCCTTCAATAGGAATCTACATAAAAAGAGGTAAGAGAAACTTGTGTGCTTACTGTCCTACAACAAGCTCAAGTACACGCTACAGCATCCTAATACATTATTTAAACCCTTGAAATCAACAAAATACTGTGTAATTTATGGTTAAATTATACCACAATGAAACATTATTTTTGACCAAATTTCTAAACATACAGTATTCAAATCTGAGAGGTATGTACTACCAAACAATCCATGCAACGCTTTGTAAGAGGGATGATGATACATTCAAAATGCAACCTATGTGGGAATATGTGGGTCTTCCCCAAACTGTTGCCATAAAGTTGCCAGAGCCATACCACCCTACAGCACTTGACTGGGCTTCCACTGAAGCCATACAGGATTGAGCCTGGTCAGTACCTGGATGGGAGACCTCCTGGGGAAAACTAAGGTTGCTACTGGAGGTTGTATTAGTGAGGCCAGCAGGGGGTGCTCACCATGTGGTCCCAATGCCCCAGTATAGAAATTGGGAAATTATACTGTAAAAACAGCACTGTCTTTTAGATGAGACATTAAAACCCAGGTCCTGACTCTCTGTGGTCATTAAAAATCCCAGGACACCGCTCGTAAAGAGTACGATTTTTAACCCCAGTGTCTTGGCGTAATTCCCGCATTGGCCCTTATCTATCATGGTCCCCTAATAATCTCCATCCCTGAATTGGCTACATCACTCTCCTCTCCTCCAATAGCTGGTGTGTGGTGGGCGTTCTAGTGCACTATGGCTGTTGTCGCATAATCCTAGTGATACACTGGTAGTGGTTGAGATTTCACTCATACAATGTAAAGCATTCTGAATGCCTAGAAAAGCGCTATATAAATATAAGGAATTACTATTATGAATTGGAAGTAGCGTTGGGTCCGAGTCCACCTTTGTCGAATAGTGACAAACCGCTCCAAGTGGAGAATTATTCGGGGATAAAGAAAAAGTCTTCCGCGCTATAGCACCCAATGCCCGGTTCAGGTTACGCTCCTGGCAGCCGAGCAGAACGTGATTTATTTTTTAAAATGCATTTGACGTAATATTGTTTTCTTAACAGTAAATTTGTAATGCAAGTAATATAATTTTATTGACATCAGTAACTGTAATCGAGTTTAAAATGTAATACGTTACATTACTCTGTTATCAGAAAAAGTAATTAGATTACAGTAACGTGTTACTTTGTAACGCATTATACTCAATTCTGTTAATGACACAACAGCAGCAGGTTTATTAGACTGCTGCGACTTTAAGACCTAATGCACAGATCCAATATACTGACACACCGCCAATTTCTTTCCCAACTGTTTACATTCACTTAAGACATGTATTTGCATGAACAGTCAGCTAGACCTGCATTTTGACATGATGTGTGTGTATTTATTTGACCGTCCAAGCGTAATAAGCCGCTAAAGAGAACTCGGTACTCGCACGATGAGGCGGCTTTCTGTGCACGTGCTTCAACCTGCTGGTCAGGCAGGGAGACATTCATTAATTTCTTGTTATCTTAATTTTGTTATTAAATTTTTTTTCTTTCTTTTCATGTTACACATGACGCGGACTCGACTGTACTTGGAAAAATTCCCGAGTCCGAAATGTCCAAGTCCGTGTCAAGTTCGAGTACAAACGTACCCGAGTGCGTGACAAGTCCGAGTTCATTCTCAATTGGACTCGAGTCCGGGATCGAGTACCCCAACTCTAATTGGAAGCACACAATTGTATAGGAAGTCTTTGTACACTCTAAAAAGTAATTCAGGGGACCTATTACCACAACTTAAATAAATGTGTGGTTGCAAGCTAAAAATTCTAATTTATTGAATTCATTAAATATTTTAAGTTTCAAACATTATTTTGATGAGTTGTGTTGACACAATAATGTTGATAATTACATCAACTTAATATTGTGTGTAATTTAAACAGAACTTTCTGCATTAATTGATTTAAAACAAAATTTAAGTTATAGTAATTTAATGAAATTGGCTTGATAACTTAATTTTTCTCCACTTTGAGTCCCCTCCCCTATCCATTTAACATGCCTGGACAAATTCAGACAGTTAAGACTGTGTTAGAGGACCTGTAGACTGAACAAATGCTATACAAAGGACATTTCAAGGTGAGTATCATTTCATTTACAAATAAATTCTACTAGAGCAATGAATTTGGGGCATATTCTCAATTGTGATATGACCTGTAGTGAACTCGTGTATAGGTTAAGCTACACCTGCTAATACAGTTGATGGACTATGTTGTACTACTACATGTAGCTAATGCTAGTCATATTTAGCAGTGTAATTTGAATATCTACCCTTTAGTTTACCATAGCAGTGGATAAGAATGATAGTTTCATTTGACAATTCTGCTCATCTAGAGAGGGTTTTTCATTTGTCCTACAGGAAGGAAAAGCATGATTACATTTCTGCTTATTCATGTAGCCGTCAACTACTTTGTGTAATCTAATTTCATGTATTGACACATTTTTAAAAATCTTTTGTCATTCACATAGATAGCCTTCTAGCTCCTTTGTGGTCCATTTGCTCTTTGACCAAAATTAGTAGGATTAATATTTACCAAAATAAACACACAAAAAAACATTATCTTTGTAATGAAACAGACCTTTCAATATTTTAGCACGTCAACGTATAATTATTTTGGTAACATGTTTGAATTACATTTGTACCAGCATATGTTTAGACCTGAATAAATTCACTGGGATTATTTAAGCTTATTTTAAGTTTAAGATTATTTATTGGAGGAGGCCATTTCTGACCTCAAGAAGTTGAGTCTCTCCTGAACTTCTTGCACATGGCTGTAGCGGCTGCCCACACGAACTGTCTGAGGGTCAAAACCTAGATGCTCTGTAGACCACACGCAGTTTTAGAACCAAAGTTTTATCATGGAAGTTATACACACACACACACACACACACACAGTCACAAACAATTATTATAATTTTTTTTTAAATACGTTACCAATCTAACTCGGACTATAAAAAAATACCAAACAAAAGCTTTTAAAAAGCACACATGTGCAGTCATTGGACATGCCTTTAGAGAATTGTCGCATGTTCTCCATGTAAGCAGACAGGTTCTCTGCAACCAGTGTGACCAGTGCATGGTTGTGCTGCAGCTGGTTGATCAAGTCATGTCGGTAGAACACATGAGGACTCCGCTGCGTCTGGCTGTCAGGGTGAACACAAACATGCAGAGACACTGTGAAGAACATTCTATAAAAGCAGGGTAAACAGAAATGACTAGAAATTCAAATGACATCTGTAACCACATAACATTTACAGGGTTTCCACTCTGTTTAAGACAATTTTAAAGGTCATTTTAAAATTGTTGCAGTCATCACATTTGAAATGAGTGTATATTTAAAAAAAAAAAAATTCAATTCACAAAGTAAAACATCAAATAATGTGTTAATAATGTGTTTTCAATATAGTACAGGATGAATTTAATTTTTAAATGACTGTTTTTTTTTTTGCATTTTCCATACTGTCCCAACTTTTTCGGAATTGGGGTTATGGCTAGCCTTTGCATTCTTGGGAGCGATCCATCCAGCTATCATTATACTGGTAATCATTCATGTAGTAAGACTCTTTATAATTAATTGTGAGCCCCGGATAATAAATCATTGGCTTAATAAATCAATAAATCAATAAATCATTGGTAACAGAGGCTCGTCACTTTACTGTTGTGACTACAACGTTGCTTCAAGGGGATGAAATACTCATTTTAATGAGAGCTTAATTTATAAGTCATATTACTATCTTGTAAATAAGATTTGTCGATTGTGTTTCATTATTATGCGTTCTGTCCCATGTACAAGTTGTCCTACACCTCACTCACAGCTGTACTTTTAATCAGGTATGCCGTGTTTAAACTGTAATTAATTGCTGTAACATACTGCACATGGGGAAATTTGCCTACTTCACAAGCTTCAGTGATGGCACTTTTTAGCTCACTGCTGGCTTACAGTGTTTGATGGATGGATGGATGGATCACTATCTATTATCATCCTAATAAGACTAGCTAGTAAACTGGTAGAACACTTCCTGTCTATTAACAACCGGTAAAGAAACCCTGTATTTACATAAATTATATAACATAATTTTACATGTTGCAAGGGAATAAATTAAAAACCATTTTGAAAATAAAAGGATGCTCTGAATGACTTGGGGGTGGGGGGGGGGGGGGGTCAGAGATAGAGTGAGAGATGCAACGGCACAAAACAGAGATATTTTATGTTATGAGAAGTGTAAAAATATTTTCGGTTCATTATGAAACTGTGGCACAAATTAGACTGTGGTGGTAATTAATGGGAAACACTGCATTTACATACAGACCCTAGTGCTGTACATGACATGTTACGTATGTCTGGCCACAGCCAAGTTGTTCCCCCCTCAAAGCCACAGACGACACTATCATCAGCCACTGATAGTTAGAGGGTACGACAGGATGATAGAATATTGCACATGAGCTCATGAACCTATCCTGACTAGTCAAAATGCCAATTCAAGATAGATATCGATCAGCTACTCTCTTATGAGCAGCAGAATGCTAATTCAGGATATTTCCGAAAGAATGCACTTTCTTGACAAGGGGGGAGAAGTGAGCATGTTGAGGGAGGCAGAACACACACGCACGCATGTACAAACATACTAACACACACACACACACAAACACTCACTCTCTACACACACGTTCTCTTTGGTTCTGTTCCATAGTGTGTTCTTTTGTTCTCTGTTGTCTTGTTTAATGACGCTGACCAGTTTGTGTTGTTAACATGTTAGAAATGTTTGTTTCTTGAGGTGTGTGAGATTTTGTGTTCATCTTGAACCCACATTTTATATCATATAAACAGAACAGACAGACTTTCAGGGAGAGATGTGACGTACAGTTCTCCATGCAGTCTGAGAGTCAGGATTTTCCCTTCATTTTAATCACATCTGAAGTAACTAGTAACTTGCTACTTGAGTAGTCTTCTTATTGGATACTTTATTACTCTTACTCAAGTAATTATTAACATTATTACTTTTACTGATACTTGAGTAATTATTTTGGCTACTCTACCCACCTCTGCACCTAACATTCCAAGAGAGCACAGGATTTGTTTTCTATGACTGTCAACAAATTTTCAGGTTTTCCATGACATGTGGGAAATCTGCATTTATTCTAAGTGCTATTTTCCATTTCCCACTTGCTTATTTTATTTATGCATAATTGCATTTGTCTTTTGATTGTACACATATTTTCCCCATGTAACATGCAAATGTGGACAACAGAGACTGCACTGTATATTTGGTGCTCTAACGTGCTATTTATTTTGATCATGAACAGGGTAACAGATAGGATACTTCCTTGAGGAACTCCTTGCTCCTGTATGTGGAGTTTGACATAGTGGTTCTAATCTGAACTCGAAAATATCTTTTAGTCAAAGAACTGGACATAAATATAGGTAGATTGATCCTGAATCCCATTTTGTGTAGGTCTCTTAGAATCACATATTTCCAGGTAGTGTTGTATGCTTTTTTCCAGGTCAAAGTATACTGCTATCACAGGTTTCTTTTTGATAAAATTGTACCTGATGTACGACTCCAGTCTAATAAGGTGCCCCTTCCTCTTCTAAAAACACACTGAAGGTTGCTTATCTGGTAGTCAGATTCCAGGTTATAGACGAGTCGTTTATTTACCATCTTTTCCATGGTTTTGTATATGCAGCTTGTCAGTGCTATTGGATGGTAGTTGTTAGGGTCCGTATGATCTTTGCCTGCCTTGGGTATAGGAATGACTATTGCTTCTAGCCAGGAAGGTGGTGTAACGCCTTCAAACATCATTAAGATTTTTCAGTAGTAGGTGCTTTAGAAATTGATAGAGTACTCTTTCCGGCCCAACTGGAGTGTTGTGACAACACCTTAGGGAGTCTAAAAGTCCTTCCACTGAGAATAGCTGGTTATACGGCTCTATATTTTTGGTGTGGAAGTTTAGTTAATTCCTTTCTTGTTTTACCCGAGTTATCCGGAATGGTAGTTTTCTACTTTCTCTTTTCAAAAGTTTTTGCTAGTATGTTTGCCATTTCATGTTTTTGGGTTAGCAGGGTGTCTTGATTCTTAATGTGCTTTATTTGTTCCACCTCCTTTGCCTTCCATATGATCTCTGGATCACATTCCATACTTTCTTTCTTGATATTTTAAATGTCAAACTGGACACAAACTTCCTCCAGCTTTGTTTTTTTGCTTCATTTATGTACCTTTGTGCCTGCGCTCGACAGATTTTTATTTTGGTAAGATTTTCGCATGTTGGTTGTTTATCAAACACTCTTACTGCTTTTTTCCATGCTTTGATGAGGCTTTTACATGCATCATCAAGCCATGGGTTTTGTCTTTTTAATTGTCTTGTTGATGTTTTGGCATTACCAATTGTAATCAGGGTATATGTAAACCATTTTATGCGATCTTCTTGGTCTTGAGGCTTATCATTTATCATCTCTCATAACAGTGGTTTTGGAAGGCATTCCAGTTAGCTGTTTTAGTTTGAGTTTTTAATGTCATTGTTGTTTGTCTGCTTCTATTGATGTTATCATTAGGGGAAAGTGGTCACTTGCACATAGATCGTCCTAGACCTGCCATGAAAAGTCAATCATTAGTTAGGGATCGCAGATAGCCAGCTTGATAGGAGAAAAGGTTCCATGTCCTGGGTGCAAATAGGTATTGGAGCCATCATTTAACAAACATATGTCTCTCTTCCACTGATGAGCTTTCTAGCCCTTTGCCCCAAGTATCTTTCCTCCCCACAAAGGGTTGCAACTATTGAAGTCACCCATGATGATGTATGGGGTGGTAGCTGATCTATCAGATTAGCTAGGTCTTGGTACGTTGTAGTAGAGTTGGGAGCTATGTCGATGGAACACAGAGTAATAGTTTTGTGCAAAGTGAGTCGAGCCACTACTGCTTGGAGATTGGTGTTTATTGTAATGTGACTATAGATAACGTCGTCTTATTGAAATACTGTAGATGCACAGTTATTGCATCTCTTCTGTCTTCTGCAGTCTTCACCATGTCTTTCTTCTCCGAGGTTACCACAGGTGGGCTTGTTTTTGTAGTTTGCAGATCCGAGTCCAAACTTCTGACAGTTGAAACATCTGAGCAGGTTTGGTATATACATAGACAAGTACTCTTATGTATACTATTTGGATTTTTTCTGGATGGTAGGGTTTGTTAAAGGTTACGATGTAGGTTCCTGTTTAAATAACGCAGCTTTTCTTCTTGACTGTAATCCTCTTTACATCTGTTACATCTTGTGACATCAACTCTGTAGTTATTTCCTTTTCTTCCATGTTCTCTAGTTCTCTGGGCTGCTAGGCACCTACTCTACCCTGGGTCCCCACATGGTTACATTTAATGATGAATGTCAAATAAAATGTCAAATAAAAGTGTCTGACTTGGCAAGTCTACCCAATGAAACAAATTATGCATTTTACAACCAGTATACACAATTTAAGTTACAGACACAGTGAAATCTCACAGTGAATTATCCTTTCTAGCAGAAGTATTATTAAATATAAAGTGCTTTTGACTGACCTAAGATTCTGAGGGGCCTCGCCAAACAGGCTGCAGATCTCTCGGATCTGTTTTAATGCTGGGATCACCCACTTATCATTGGTTCGCAATTCTTCGATAAAACGGTCGATCCACTGAATCTTCTGCGTGTCCCGGTCCTATAGAGATGTGAAAGAGATGTGTCAAATAGAATAAAATATTTAAAAGTGTCTTTGGCAATATAATACATAGAGTAGTGTGTTATTAATTGGCTGATAAACAAAAATTAGTGGTGAATTTGAATAATAAAAGACCTGAGAACAACTGTAGTCCAAAATCTTAATATGGGCACTTAGGGCCTGATCCATAATGTCGACAGGGACATCGTCGCTATGCGCCAGGTTCCACAGCAGGTTAAGCACCTTGTGAGCCATCACACCATCCTTGTCATCCTCTGCCAGCCGGCGGATCAACTCCAGCAGCTTCTCCCTCTGCTTCTTACTTGCATTTGTCCAGCTTGCCTGTCAATAAAGAAAATAAGATTTGCTGCTTACAGTGCACAACTGTAGCCCTACCTAATAAATAAACAAAATCAATAATATTTCTTAATCATTTTGCAATAGGCCCTTAAATCTGACCACTTAATGTGGAACTACATAAAAAGGTTCTTGGGTATGATGCTACAAGCTAAAATTCAATTTGGAGATCTTCTCCCATTTGTCCCTTCAGAATCATCAGAAACATTTGGCTTTTTATATAGACATCATCTACACACTGTAATGATGACCTATATATATATTTGTTCTAACTTCAGTATCTCTGACCTTGAAGCAGTCAAACAGATAGTCAAGCTGCTCTGGTGAGAAATCCCAAGCCAACTTAGCCAACAGGTCATGGACATTCTTCACAATGGCTTCATGCTTACCAGCCTAAAATAACAGATATAAGAAAAGACTTCTGACAATTAGGCTCTCTAATATTGGGTCTCATTTATCAATATTTTAGTACAGTTTTGTGTAAATATTTGCGCAAGCCAAACCGAACTATAAATTTCAGCCAGTTTTACAAACATTTCGGAAAACACTGATTTTCTTCGTATGCGTATGTTGATGAATGCCAGTCACCCATAAATTACCAGGCACATGCACAGCACAGCTGATTTGCATTTGGTGATGCCCACAAAACCCCATAAAAGACTAAGATCAAATGATTCAGCTGAAATGACAAGCGAAAGGCAAAAAAAGACTTTGCCAGTGGTAGAAGTGAAAGTTATTTTGACTCAGGTCTATGCAAAAAAAAAAAAAAAATGATTTAACAGGTAACACTACCTGAAAGTCCAAAATCTGGAGCCAAATTACAGAAAAGGTGAATTACATGTGAATTATGTGAGATGAAAAGAAAATGGTTTGACAGGAAAACAGAATAAAATCTATAATATAATTTATGTTGGCTTGTTTTCTTTTCTTTTTTATATTTAATATTTCTTCGGTTAATGCCATTAACATGAAACTGCTGGGTTTCACAAAAATTCCATTACATTTCTGTAACTAAACTCTAAAGCTATTTAAACAAGCTATTTAAATTTGACATTGTAATCCATATATAAAAGTGTAGTAACTCGTCACAGTTTATATGATTTCAAGAAAATCAAACAAGGTTTGCACAATTTATTCTTTTTATGCACAAATTTACACACTCAGCAGCACAAGTAGGATATAAAAAAAAAAATTTTGATTTTCATGAAAAAAAAAACGATTTACGGAAAAATCTGTTCATATTGAGCTTGGTAAATGAGACCCGCTGTTGTCTACTGTTCTGTAATTGAGCTAAATTCAAGTCATTACAGCTGAAGTACCTGTGCAGCCCAGATGTTGTCCAGGTCTTGTAGAGTAAGTGCTTTTTCTTTTATTACAAAACGCAATATCTTCTCTAGCTTCTCCACATACTGAGGCTGGTGCAGGCTGTCCCTCAGAACAATAGACAGAATGTTATTCTGCTGAATCCATTCCTAAAAATGATAGATGAAGAGAAGGTTATTCATAATAAAATCAAGACTTTTTTTAAGTCCCATATTAGCAAAAATAAATAAATAAAATAATGAGCAGATCACAACTCCTCATTATTTGCCACTGTCAATATATTTTGAATGAGATGTTTTAATAGTACATACCTCGTTTAAAATAAGCTAACAAGCAAAGTAGCCAAAATATGATCTGAATTTACAGTTTTTACTCACTGTCAAAAATATTCATAAATTTTTCTCTTACCGCCATCCGTTCCGCAGTGAGCCACTCCTCTTCCTCTGGGTTGCCATGGCGATGGGTGTAATATGAAACACTTGAGATCACCTTGTTTACTTCATTTAGTGCATTCATTTTTCCATTAAAAGAAGAAATTTGCAATAACCTGAAAATGCCACATGATTTATTTGCATGTATTTGATTTAAGCAACTTTATTTTAGAATGCAAAAGGAATGACAGATTACAACAGTCATTGCCAATCTGAGCCACTAACAAACCTAATGCTGACTGTTAAGGTCACTCACCTAAGGATCATTTTTAACCTAAAGATTTCTAAATTCTTGACAGTTTCTTCTTGGCCTGGTAACCGCGATGCTAGATTCTTCAAGGACTTGATTATCATAGAAAGAGCATCATTTTTGGCCTCATTCTTGGCTTCCTTCTTAAGTTCTTCATCTGTGAGATTCTCCAGAAACTGTGGAACCATTTCTATCACAGGCAAGAAAAACGTCTTCACTGTGTGCAATGTCAAAAACTCATAACACTGCCCAAATGGCCTGTGAAAAAAGAAAAAAACAAACTAAACTATTACTCCATCCTTTGACATTATATACGAGACATCTTTCTGTAGAGATAAACATCTTACTTCATTAGAGCTGCAATAATCTGCACATTAAGACTTTGGCCGCTCATGAAACGATCATGCAGAATCTGGAACCCCCCAAGTGTGCCAAATTTATTTATAAGGTCCACCAACCAGCCCTGGGCAGAGAGAAAGACAGAATAAAATTAATAAAGATGATGAAAGCAGAAATGAGGAAAAAGTTATAACTTTCATCATTATATTTGTAGAGTATCTAAGTTTTGTCTGCTGCAACTGATGGAGGAAAGAAAAAGTAAAGGTTGAACTTACTTTAGGTGACCGAACATCTGGTGGGCATGCAAACAGCTCATCATCAGCGAGCTGGGGACCAGCAGGTACACTCTCAGATGGGCGTGTTCCATTGTAGATGTGAAACTTGCAGTGGGGGTTGGTTGCCATGGCTAGGAGCTCAAGCAATGGAAACCAATCTTGAGACAGCTTGACCACACATAGCTCCACCAGCCGATGGGTGTTATTGATGATACATCTCTGTGGAGGGCAATCAATAGCCCAGCATAGAGAATAGATAACATTAGTAGAATGCCACGTTGTCTGGGTCCAATAAAGGTCAAACCATCTCATGGGTTCACAGGGTAAACAATTCAATGATCTATTATAATGCCTAAAGCAGTTGTGACATGAATAGCTCTGACAGTTACGTACATGAATTTCAAACTTCCAACCACTCACTGCCTCATCTGTCAGAATTTTTGTGAATGAAATTGTCAGGCCATCTCGAAAAAACCTCTGACATGCCTCAGACTTCACATCAAGCCCTTCATGGGAAAAAATAAACAGAGCACAAATGCCTTTCAGAATCCAAACCACAGCTAGGTTCATTTGTAATACAGCTTGAATATTTTATTATTAGTATTACTATGATTCCTTTTTACCCTTTTTACTTAGAGCTATAGCAGCTTCAAGTAGAACTTCTAGTTCCCCCTTTGGCAAGACTGGAACCACCCAACGAGGCCTAAAATATTGAGGACAAAATAATATTACAATAAATTACTATATTACATTACATTAATGAATACTTAGTGTATGTCATAATGTAATAATTATTTATACATAATGCATTAAAATTCTGCCAACATTATTACTTGCTGGTTTTATTTAAAGAAAACATTATTTGTCAATCAATGCTGGTGAACGATATCGGTTATAATCGGTAAAACCAAAATAAAATATAGCTGCAAGCAGCAATTACGAGCCCAAGCACTACGGTGCCACCGCCACCCGGTGGGTGTATGAAAACAATGCATAGTGAAGTGAATGCTGTTGAGTAAAGCACTCAAATATACAAACAAAAGAGTAATAAAGTGTGATGCATTACCACTGCAACACTAATATATCAACACTCTTTTTGCAATTTTACATCAGCATTGTCTTGCCAATATTCTAACCAAGTTTGAGGTGATTTGGGTAAAGATAAGAGGATTATTGCAAAGTCTGTTATAAGTACCATACTTCCTGCTGCCAGTTGGTGGCACAATGACCGTGACTCACAATAGCTACATCATGTAATCAGCCCCCAGTATCAAATATACAGCTCAAACTTCATCTAAATCAATCAATGCACTCAGAAAATATGAGGCACTACCCCTTCCTTCACCATAAATGTACTGCCTTGCCATGGCCACACCGTTCGAGATATCAAAAATCCCTCAATATCTCGGCAAAATGTTGACCAAGTTTGGTGAGAATCGCATGAATCCCCTTGGAGGAGTATTTAAATATTCAGAGCCTGCAATTTTCACAAAATAGGTGACTTCCTGTTGGGCGAAGATAATGATTGTCAGCATGAACGTTGTTCAGGTCGATGAGAACAATATGTGTACCGAGTTACGTACATATACATATACAAGTATGTATGATATATATGCAACAAATTTTTGTACCGTGTAAAAGTGCCCCCTACCACGCTGATGTGCCACCCTGGGCCAAAAGGCTGACGATTATCATGAATTTTTGAGCATGTTAAGGGCCCCAAACACCCCGTGAAACCTTGAGGAAAAGTAAAATAGTATAAATAAATAATAATAAAAGATGCAGCAATTATCTAGACCCCTGGTCTTCAATTTTATCCCAAAGGGCCGGTGTGGCTGCAGGCTTTTATTCCTGACAAATACAAGCCATAGGTCAAAGAACATGTAATTAAGGCAACATAAATTCACCAGCCACTTTATTGGAAATACTGGTAGGATACCCAATGCTCTCAGAATAGCCTCAGTTCTTGGTAGCATGGATTCAACATGGTGTTGTATACATTCATTTGAATTTCTGGTCCATATTGAAATCTAAATGCTGCAGATTTGTCAGCTGCACAATCATGCTTTGAACCTCCCGTTCTATCACATCCCAAAGGTGCTCTATTCAATTCAGATATGGTGACTGGGGAGGCCACTGATGTACACTGTACTCATTGTCCTGTTCATGGGAGCAGTTTGAGCTTTGTGCTTTGTGACAAGGAGCATTATCATGCTGGAAGTAGCCTTTATAAGATGCATGTGGTCAGCAACAATACAAAGGGTTCATTCAAAGGATGCTCAACTGGTATTAAGCGCCCAGTGCATGCGAAAAAGAAAAACATTTCCCACACCATTACACGTGAATTCTTAAATTGATTAATTGCATGAATATGCAGGTGTGGCCAGTGAGTGTAGTATTCTAAAGGTTAATGCACTGTTAGTCTCCACATCTGCAATAAGCATAATTTTAACAAGTTCTCCATTTGATTTGAATATCATCTTGCTATATTAATCTTTCTACTGAAAAACTAGCTAAAATTTGCTCAACATTAGAAGACCACAGACCGGTTGATCATATCATCCAGCTTGGCCAGGTCTGTGTGGGGGAATGCTGGCTCCTCCTCTTCCTGTGCTTGCTGAGCATCACCCTGATTATGTCCCTCCAGTGGGCTCAATGGGGATGTTTCATTAGAAGAGTTGGGGGAAGTTGTCTACAAACACACACACACACACACACACACACACACACACACACACAGACATATACACATCATTTGAAAATTAAATTCACCCTGTACTATATTGAAAACACATTATTAACACATTATTTGATGTTTTACTTTGTGAATTTAATTTATTTGTGAAAATATATTAATTTCAAATCTGATGACTGCAACACACTCCAAAAAAGTTGGGACAGTCGACTGTTTACCACGGTGTAACATCACCTTTTCTTTTAATAACACTTATTAAGCATTTGGGTGCTGAAAACACTACTTGGTTAAGTTTAGCAAGTGGAATTTTCCCCCATTTATCCAGTCTGCATTTTTTCAGCTGCGCAACTGTATGGGGCCTTCGTTGCCTCATTTCGCACTTCATAATGCACCACACATTCTCAATTGGAGACAGGTCAGGACTGCAGGCAGGCCATGCTAGCACCTGAGCTCTCTGCTTACGAAACCATGCGCTTGTTATCTGGACAGAATGTGGTTTGGCGTTGTCCTGCTCTGGATGGCAGCATATGTTGCTCCAAATTGTGTACATATCTTTCTGCATTAATGATGCCCTCACAGATGTGCAAGTTACCCATGCCATGGGCACTGACACAGCCCCATACCATGACAGACGCTGGCTTTCAGACCTGATGCTGATAACAGCTCGGATGGTCCTTTTCCTCTTTGGCCCGGAGAACACGACGGCTGTTTTGTCCAAAAACTATTTGAAATGTTGACTCGTCGGATCACAAAACACGATTCCACTGTGCTACTGTCCATCTCAGATGAGACCGAGCCCAGAGAGGTGGGCGGAGCTTCTGGACAGTGTTGATGTATGGCTTCTGCTTTGCATAATAAAGCCTTAACTTGCATCTGTGGATGCAGCAGCGAATGGTGCTGACTGAAAGGTTTAACAAAGTATTCTACATCCCATGTCAGGATATCCATTACACACTCATGACGGTTTTTAAGACAGTGACATCTGAGGGATTGGTGATCACACGCATTCAGAAGTGATTTTTGGCCATGCTCTTTACGCACCGAGATTTGACTGGATTCCTCGATTCTTTTAATTATATTGTGCATTGTAGAAGGTGAAATGCCCAAAATCCTACTGATTTGTCTTTGGGGAATGTTGTTCTCAGAGTGTTGGATTATTCCCTGGTGCATCTATTGGCAGATCGGCGAGCCTCGACCCTTCCTGGCTGTTGAAGGACTAGGCCTTTTTTGGAGGCTCCTTATATACTATGATTAGATGATTGCCTCACCTGTTTCACATCACCTTCCTGTCCCAAACTTTTTTGGAACGTGTTGCATGCATCAATTTCAAAATAAATGTTTACCTTCGAAAAATATGCTGTTGATTAGGTAAAACATACCTTGTATTTATAAGTCAAAGTACATTTACAAATCACTCCTCTTTGTTCTTATTAGCATTTTCCATACTGTCCCAACTTTTTCAGAATTGGGGTTCTATTATCTACATAGATATGAAATGAAACCTTTAACACTGATCAGCAAATTTGCTTTATTTTAGTTCTTGCCAATGCATTTAAGTCCCAGTGACCTAATACCATGATTGCTTTCTAAATAATTCTTCTAATACGCATGTACAAAGTATAGGGACTTTCCAATATCTGTATATGCATGAAATTTTTTTCCTTCTGGAAGCGGGTTGTTCTAATCTTGGGTAAAGCTTAGACAAATGTTAGGGTTTTCATCAAAACTATGCATTCAGATTACATCGCTCTCCTTGAGTCTGAGCAATGTGCACTGTGCAAAAGCTAACATAGAAAACATTGCCTATGCTGATAATTCTATAATTATAATGCTGAGTATTTAGTCACTTAAATTTTAATATTTTAATAAGTAATTCTATGTTTCCTGGGTCTGTCTCACAACACACACACACACAAACACACACACACACACACCTGGTTCTGGGGTAGAGGAGCTTGATTCTGGCTATCCGGGGCTTGGCTCTGACCATCCGGGGCTTGGCTTTGTCCCTGGTTGTCACTGCTCCCCATGGGGGAACCCCGGGTGGTGGCTGTCATGCTGGGCACAGGGCAGATCTTTGCAATCTTGTCTGCTTATTTAGCAGAAGCAAGAGAAATCACTGTACTATGGAACCAGAAGCTGAAAGATGAGGAGAGCAGCACCAGGAGCTTAGGTTGAGTTGCAGTGACCATTGCATAACCTGTAAGATACATGCAGATATGTAGATTTATGTAAATGAAGAGATAAAGCATGCAGATAGCAGCAGTACAACTACTGCCATTATTCTGTTATATTTTGTCATTTCTTTTTAACTTTCATTAATTTTTCCATTTGACTTTCTGATAGAAATTTCAGATGCATCATTGCCATAGTCTGTGTTTCTAATCTGTTAACTCCCTTACCACAGTGTTACAAGGACACGCTCCAATAGTAGCACTGAATATATTAAGGGGTGCACAGAACTGGTGCGAATGTGTGACCACGTTCCGAAATGCATGGGGTTAATTATTTCTCACTTGCGTACCAGCAAAATAGCTAATAGCCATTGACGAATAAATACAGTATATTGTTTTGCCTTGCGCAAAAGTAACACTGAGGGAGATGCTCAAAACACAACAGACATTAAGTAACTCCTTTGGCATTCTGCCAACTGCAGAAAAACGTCAGATCAAACCTGAGCGAAAACTGCCTCCAAGTGCCATAGAATGAATCCCATGACAAATGCACAGAAATGTGGTAAGATGTGTCATTCACATCATCTAGCAGACAAATCTGGTGCTTTTTATATAGGGACAAAAGATTTCAGTCATCATAAGGCTTTTATTAGGCTAAACATGCACATCCCACATCTTCCTATGTTGAGGACATTGCTTTATTTAAGAGGCTAGGAATCATTTCATTCTAGTCAAGGGGGAATCACGAATCAGAATGGAATTGAAGGAAAAGTCAGCTGAATTTTGGGGCCTGCTTTTTGATAGCTCTTTTCCATGACTCAGGCTTGTATTAGTGGACAATAAAATTGCTCTCCGTTTTCACAGATGAGGCTGCCATAAAAGTCATTGTCCCAAAACTATGGCAAATGACTGTGAGTGGGAATTCCCTTGTGTATATTATGTGCACTATACACACATGAGCAAAAGAAAAAAGAAAAGAAAATGTAGGGAAATGTGTCATATCTCAGCCCAGCCATGACTCAGTTTCCCAGGAGGCACCACTAACTACAAACATGGCTGCTGAGGACTACACTTCCCACACACGCAAGCGCTCGCATTCCCCGGAGTTCAAATCACACACACCTGCATCCCATTACAAACACACTCCCATCACAGCATAAGAGAAACTTTGGAAGCGAAGAGACTTTGTGAAGTAATGTTCAGTTGACTTCTTCTCTGCCACTCTCTAAGGCTTTTTCTCATGCGTTTACAAAGTTACTTTTGACCAGTGTTTCCGTCCCCGACCTCGATTTCTGCCTTTGTTTGTTTGCCTGATCGCCTGACCCTCGCCTGTTTATCGACCACGAACTTTGTCTTTCCCCTTTGGATTATTCTGCCTGGATTCTGTCACCCGCGACTGTTTCTGTCTCCACCCACGGTCCGTGACAGAAAGCTTCACAATATCAGGTGGTCTGAGTGGAGGCATGTGACATGTTGGAAATATAGTCTTTTGCCAGCCAACCAAATGCAACTGGTTATGACTGATGACAGCATCCCGAAGCATATTTGCCCAGACTGTTTCAGTGTTTTCTGGCAAAGATGGTTGACATTGGCAACAATTTGCAGCTCACCCCCCACAGGATTCAGCAGAAAAAGCTGGCCTTTGGATAGTTCACACACACAAACAATTTTGTTTCCAATGCTGATACTGACAGGGACAAGGCTGATTTACTCAGAGGATTAATTAAAGAATATGAAATCAGGTATGAATCCGTAAAGTCATGTCTAAAGACCTCCAAGCGCAGTTAGGCCCAAAAGTCCATGTCATCCAGTGTTGAGTCTGTAAACACTACCAATTTGTTCCACCGTTTAAAAAAAGGACACCATCTGCCATCGCTTTTGGCACCAGGAGATAACAAAAGCTGCAAGTAGGCTTGCCACCTGTTCCTCGTAATATCGTATCACCTATTGACGCACCAAAGTGAACATTTTTGGCTCAATCCGAAACTGAAATTTGTGGGAACACTTGACAGAAAACCAAAACTGAAAATTACACTTGAATTCATATTGAATAATACTTGAATAAAATACTTGAACACTTGAATAAATATTATGCTTTTTAATCATGTTCATGTGTTAGATTGAATATCAATTGAAAAAGGCAATGAAGTTAACACTTTTGCTAAAAGTCAAAAAGAACAATAAAACAATTTAAATACAGCAGCGTAGGGTAAAAACATTTTATTTTTGGCTCATACTTTCGGCCTTTTTTCTCTTTCGGACACAAATGGCATTTCCGGCGGCCAAAATTTTGGTGCATCCCATACTGAAAATATAATGCTGTGTGACTATTAGTCTAGTATTTTCATATGCATTGTTTCAAATATACACCAAGTGTTCACAGTGTCGAGAATAATGTAATAGTGAATAAACTCAACGCAGTTTCACAACAAATAGCCCAAAATCAGTGTTATGGGGAAAATGATGGGCAGATTGAACCTCAATGTCATCGTTGCACTGCTTACAGAGACTCAGATGCATGGTTCTTAAAAAAGGTCTTCCAACAAAAGTTCGCCTGTGAATCACAAGTGTGTGTCGAAGTAGGCTTGAATGTGAAACAGGATACGGTCCCTTCCAAAACTATTGGAACAGCAAGCCCAATTCAATTGTTTTTGCTGTAGACTGAAGACATTTGGGTTTGAGATCAAAAGATGAATATGAGAGTTTAGAATTTCAGCTTTTATTTCCTGGTATATATACATCCATCCATCCATCTTCTACCGCTTACTCCTTTTCAGGGTCACGGGGAACCTGGAGCCTATCCCAGGGAGCATTGGGCACAAGGCGGGGAGAATACACCCTGGACAGGGTGCCAGTCCATTGCAGGGCACAATCACATACACACTCACACACCCATTCATACTCTACGGACACTTTAGACACACCAATAAGCCTACCATGCATGTCTTTGGGGAGGAAACCGGAGTACCCAGAGGAAACCCCCGCAGCACGGGGAGAACATGCAAACTCCGCTTTGTATCAGCCCACCCAGTTTGTAGGTGAGAATAATATAGGACCATGTGACTGACAGGTGTTTCTTGTTACCAGGTGTGTCCTGTTAGACTGACTTTTTAAACAATAAACTGCTCTGAATATCTACTCTTGGTTTTAGTCTTTAGTTTTACCTGTGAAGACTGCATTTGTTGCAAAAAAGGATAAGCTCACGTGAAGATCAGAGATCAGTCAGAAAAGCAAGCCATTTTGACACTGAGAAAAGAGGGAAAATCTATCAGAGGCATTGCACAATCACTGGGCGTAAACAATACAACAATTTGGAATGTCCTGGGGGAAAAAAAGAAACCACTGGTGTACAGCAACAGACACTGAATGGGTTGGCCAAGGAAAACAACAATAACTGATGATAGAAACATTGTGAGAGCTGTGAAGAAGAACCTAAAAACAACTTTCAGTGACATCAACAACAATGACCACAGGGCAGGGGTGAAGGTATGACAATCCACTGTTTGAAGAAGACTTATAGAGGCCATACCACAAGATGCAAACCACTCATCTGCAGTGAGAATCGGAAAGCCAGATTGGAATTCGCAAAGAAATACAGAGACAAGAAACAAAAGTTCTGCAACCAAAATTAACATCTACCAAAGTGATGGAAAGGTCAAAGTGTGGAGAAAGAAAGGATCTGCTCATGATCCAAAACATACAAGCTCATCTGTGAAACATGGTGGAGGTAGTGTCATGGCTTGATCTTGCATGGTTCCTTCTGGAACAGACTCGCTAATATTTATTGATGATGTAACTCATGATGGTCGCAGCAGAATAAATTCAGAAGTTTACAGGAACATTTTGTCTGCCAATTTACAGAGAAACGCATCCAAATTAATCAGGAGGAACTTCACCATGCAGCACAACAATGAGCCAAAACATACTGCCAACTCAACAAAGGACTTTATCAGGGGGAAAAAGTGGAAGGTTTTAGCCTGGCCAAGTCAAAAACTAGACCTAAACCAAATCGAGCATGTATTTCGCCACCTGAAGAAAAGACTGAAGAGAGAATCTTCCCAAAACCAACAACTGAAAAAGGTTGCAATAAAAGCCTGGAAAAGCATCACATAAGAAGAAACCAACAATTTGATGATGTCAGTGAGTTGTAGGCTTGATGCAGTTATTGCAAGCAAGGGATAAGCAAACAAATATGTTCATATACTTTTGCATGCCTAAAAATTGGGTGGTCTGATGCAAAAGGTTCAATGTTTTATGTTGTTTAACACATCTAGATGTAAATTCCAGGAAATAGCTGAAATCATAAACTATCGTCTCATATCCAGCTTTTGATCTCAAACCCAAATGTCTTTGGTGTGCAGCACAAACAAATGAATTGGCCTTGCTGTTCCAATAGTTTCAGAGGGGACTGTATGTATGATTTACTGATTAGCTATAACAAAATGAATTAATTAGCTACTAGGCTAATTAAGCTAACAGAGCACTATAAAAGCTAGTTAACATTAGGCTAAATATTATTGTGTAAACTAGTAGACATATTTGCTAAAAGGTCGCCAGTTCACCGTTCGTCCTTCCTTGCACCACCTTTGATAGGTACTAACCATTGCATACTGAGAACACCACACAAGGCCGTTTTGGAGATGCTCTGATCCAGTCGTCTAGCCATCACACTTTGGCCCTTGTCAAAGTCATTCAGATCCTTACACTTGCCCATTTTTCCTGCTTCCAGCACATCAACTTCGAGAACTGACTGTTCACTTGCTGCCTAATATATCCCACCCCTTGACAGATGTCATTGTCACAAGACAATAAATTTTATTCACTTCAACTCTCAGTGGTTTTAATGTTATGGCTGATCAGTGTAAATTTTCTGTTCAATAAATCAATGTCAAATCATCATTAGTCTATGATTCTAGATGTTGTTAACACAATGATAAATCCATAGATGCAGGTAAAAGCAGCAAACTGTTTTAAAAGCAGCAAAATAAATAAACAAATAAAAAAAAAATATGGAAAGTAACAACCTGTAACCTATTTCATGAGTTTCATATGATGCTACTAAGTACAGTGGAGAAAGGAGGTGTTCTTTCATGTATACTTGTGTCATATTTTGTATACTGTGTGATGTATATTATGTTCTGATGATAAATATTTAATGATTTAAAACAGTAATGAACATTTCATGTATTCAGCCTGCATTGTTTAGAAGGATATTCTTTACAACTGACAGTGTAATAAAATCATCATGATATCATGATCATGAAGTGTCATGATAATTATCAAGCTCAAACAATATAGAAAAATTTATCGCGATAAAATTTCTGGCCATATCACCCATCTCTACTTCCAACAGTTTGGGGAAGGTCCATATATGGGTGTGTTTATCTAGTATCCACAAACCTTTGACCATCTTGTGTATATTGTATACGATATGATTAAATCAATCGATTTAACCAATGGAGACTCCACTGTATCTAATATGATAATGCTAATATACAAATAGAAGCTCTAACGTTCTATCTAATGTTCACATGGTCAACAACTTCTCAGTGTGGCACAAAAGAGTGCGGTGGTAGCTCAGTGGTTAAGACATCGGACTAATGTTCGGAATCCCCGTGAGACTAGAGTTCAAATCCCTGTGCTGCCAAGCTACCTGTCCTGGGCCTTTGAGCAAGGTCCTTGACCCTCTCTGCTCCAGGGGCGCTTCATCATGGCTGACCCTGCGCTCTGACCCCAGCTCCCTAATATGCTGGGGTATGTGAAGAAAATAATTTCACTGTGCTGTAATGTATACACGAATAAATAAAGACTCATTTTGAACAATAACATCAGCTGTGTGAGCTTCTAAAATAATGTCCTTTGATTATTAACATATACTGTATTTGCACAACAGTGCAGCCATACTGCTCCTGTCTGTACCTTTAACTCACACACACTTTGGTGATATCAGCCTCGCTTCTCTCTGACATTTTCTCCACTGTATATGTGGAGAAAGTTGATAAGTCTGACAGGCAGTTGAGGAGTAAAGGAGACGCGCATGCACAGGTGAGATTCTCCGTCCGGTTGCAGCCCTACTTGTAAGTATAGCGTGTCAAAAAAGCCAACAATTTCCATGTGGTGTACTTATTTTTTCACATGACATTGGTCACATGCTCCACCTCGACCACATCAATGAGGATGGCTGTGTGTGTGGCCCCTCCTTGTCCTCGTTCCACAATAAGCACTTTGGTCTTCTGGGTGTTGAGTGCTAGATTGTTGTTGGCACACCACGTTGTCAGGTGCTGGACCTGTTCCCTGTAGGCCGTCTCACTGTTGTCACTAATCAGGCCTACCAGGGTGGTGTCATCTACAAACTTGATTATGGAATTAGAGCCATGCGCAGGTATGCAGTTGTACGTGAAGAGGAAGTAGAGGATTGGGCGCAGCACACAGCCCAGTGGTACGCCAGTGTTCAGAATGAGGGTGGAGGAGTTGTGGTGGTCAAGCCTAACAGACTGTGGTCAGTAAGCTTGGAGATCAGCTTGGATGGAAGGACTGTTGAAGGCAGAACTGAAATCAATTAATAGCATCCTGACATAGGTGTTGCTAAGCTTGCTGCGATAGTCGGTGTTGCCGGTGTTACATGGTGTTTGGCCACACACTAATTACATCACTTATAACGCGTCTGCTCAATTCAGCATGAACCAAATGAGTCAGTCACAGCTCAGAACAGCAGGAGTCAGATTTCATTTATCACGTGATGAGTGAGGCGAGCTGACTGACAGAAGATGGTAGAAGATTTAGTTTCAAAGAGAAATGTAAAAGCGCCTATTTGGCAATATTTTTGATTTGTTGTTGTGTTTTTCCTTACGAATAATAATGAACCAACCATTCAAGCAATTGCCGCCCCTCAATTGGCGCTAATTCGAAAGCGAAAGTGAAATGCGAACAGCCGCATGGGCATTCATAAGCGATTTGAAAGCGAGGGGGAAAAGAGGGAAAAGCGCCAAGAACATCCCCACCCCCCGGGTGATACTGGTATTAGCGGTGTTGTCACACGTAGATTAACCGGTGAGAAAATTTCCTCACCGTCACATCCCTAGGTGTTGCTATTGTCCAGGTGAGTCAGGTAGAGTGAAGAGCCTAGGTTTGGCCTGTTGGGTCTGTAGAGGAACTGATTTTCAGGTGAGAGAGGACCAGCCTCTCAAAATACTTGGCAATGATGCGAGTGAGAGCGACAGGGTGGAAGTTGTTCAGGGTCACTGCAGCAGCATATTTTGGTACTGGTACAATGGTGGCTGCCTTGGAGCACTCGGCCTGGGATGCCTGAGCACTTGGATGGCCTGGGATGCCATCAGGGCCATCAGTTTTAGGTGAATTTACCCTGCTCAGGGTGGAGCACACATCACTGGTGGAGAATGTGAACAGCAGGTCATCAAGTGGGAGGTCAGCTTTGTTTTAAAGCTCAGCTTTGTTTTTACACTTTGGGAGCTGCTGTTACGGGAAAATAATGGCATCTCATCAAACAATCATGGATTATTTTTTGATAATAACATGTCCCAGTCATGTTTTATTTATTACTTGTTTTGCTTGTGGGTATTCTGATTTCAACTTGAGCAATTCTAAACAAATTGGCAGATCCATCATAAAAAAACCTCTCACTGAACAAACTAAAGCAAATCAACACCCAGACATTTGATATGCCCTAAACCACGAGTCAAACACAAGGCCCCGGGGGCCAAATCCGGTGCGCAGCCTCGTTTCACTTGGCCTGCATGAATTTGGAAAAAATAATACTGAAACAGTGTGTAGTACAGTACTGCACAACATTCTCACACCATTCAGAATTCAAAGCAGATCCTTACTGTAGCAACTGCCATTGTACAATGCACACGAACACATCTCACTTAACTAAAACCGACAAGCAGCAGCCTTTTACGGGTAGTTATCATGGACCGCAATACAACAAAAATTATGGAATCACAACACTTAGAGGATGTCCACCTGGCTTTTTTAGTTCATAGCATAAAATCTAATCACGGATATGACAAAATATTTTTGTATAGTAGCTGAACATTCAGGCTTGGTAAAACATACCTCAAAGAAATGTGATTAAATTGTTTTAATTAATGGTATATTTTTTCACAGATCAAGTAGGGGAAAAATAATGGAATCATCAAAAATAAAAAAAACAAAAAATCACAATTAGTACTTTGTTGCTCCTTCTCAAGCTTTTATGATGGCCTGGATTCTTTGAGGCATGGACTTCACTAATGAAAAACAATATTCTCCATCAAGCTGGTTCCAACTTTCTCAAATAACAGTTGACAGATCATCTACACAGGATGGAGCCTTGTCATGGACCAATTTTTTACATTTACACCATAGATTTTCAACCAGCCTGAGATCCGTACTGTTTGCTGGTCATGTCATTGAGTTGATATGCCTTTCCTGAAGAAAAGCTTTAACACGCTTTGCTCTGTGGAAAGATGCATTATCATTCTGAAAAATGACTTCATTACCACCAAACCTATTTTCTATCGATGGAATGAGAAATGTGTCCAAATTTTCAGCGGACACCTGTGCATTGTCTGTTGAGGTCTCCCCTGGTCCTTTACCTGATATGCAAATCCATATCATAAATGAGTGGGGAAATTTGTTTTCTTCATTCATCTTTATATGTTTCATTAAAACGGCACCAGACAAAAGTTCCAGCATCATGTCCTTGGCCAATGCAGATTTGTGATTCATCACTGAGTATCACCTTCATCCAATCATCCACACTCCGTGATTGCTTCTCTTTATCCCAATTTAACTGTGTTTTCTTCTGTTTAGGTGTTAGTGCTGGTTTTCATTAGGCTTTTCTATACGTAAATCCCATTTCATTCAGCTGATTTCCGACTTTACTGTCACAAACATTGACTCCTGTTTCCGCCCATTTGTTTTTCATTTGTTTTGTTTTTCATTTTCTATTTTCATGGCATATTGCTTTTCGTTTTCGATCCTGATGATTTGACGTCTTCCTTGGCCTACCCATGTTTTCCTTTATATAACCTTCCCATTTTGTTTATACTTGCACCAAATTTTAGACACAGCTGACTGGAAACAACCAACATCTTTTGCCATACTCTGTGTCAGATTTGAGGCATTCCATGCAAACGTCAACCTTACATTTTTAAGCTGTCCGGTTAGGTCTGTATTTTACTGTATTAACGTTCTGTAATAGAAATTTTAAGGAAATTGCCGTGTTTATCCACCACACATGACATGTGCAACAATACTAAAATGACATTTTCAACCAGCCATATTTCATGTTTTGAAAAGAGGGTTAAAAGAAACCTTATTTTTTTTTATGACTTAATATTAGAAATAAGCATTTTGCAGAAAGATGGACAAATGTCTGAGAAATAAATACACTCACTGTCATAACAGCGATGCCTTTTGAATTTATAAGGGTTATATTTAGGATGTCACAACGCTTCAGTACGGTCATGTCCGTAACGTTTTCAAGATGAAGTTTATATCATATAATAATTACTAATAGAAATAACTTAAAACTTTGTGTACAAAGCCAAATTATGTCCATGCTAATTATGATCAACTCATCTCTCTCCTTTGCTCTGAACAACCATAATAATGCGTTACAGATGTGACTGTTAAGGACGTTTCATATTAAATCACATGCCCAACACCGGCACACATTTGTTTACCACGATGTTAATGTTAGATGACTGACTTATATTACTGCGATCTGTTTCTGGCTTACCATATATTGGAACATTTTAGAAATGTAATTAATTCACTTATTCTAGTGACATTTTAGAAATCTAACAACAACGAGAACACCATGGAGATTTAAAGATTGCTACAATGTTATCGTTCTTACAGTATTTGAATAAATGTGTGCGTGTGAGAGAGAGAGAGAGTGAGCGAGCGAGTGTGAGATGAACAGGCATGCGCATATGTTCACTCAGCTGATCGCTTTCATCCTACAGAAACACCTCTGGCGATCACATGTTTTTTTCCCTTGCTCTTTTTCGCACACGCCCTCACCTTTTTTCAGACATCTGCTTAACACAGATTGTGTCACTTCTTTTTTCCTCCTCTTAATAGGTAGAATCCAAGTGACAGGCATTAATAGACGTGGTTAAAACATAACTACTGAAATTGTTAATACTTGTCAGGGGCGTTAGTTTGGACTGTTATTCATCCGGGGCTGAGCCCAGATTCTTCTCAAGCAAAAAAATTTTACCTACTTCTAAATAGACTGTTTCCATGCATTTATTTCTTGCATGAGAAGGATAATTGCTTAAAAATATGAAAATTGGACAATTGGATTTATCATAAAACTTACCTCAGACTGATAAAATATCAAACATTTTGGCTGTCTAACACGAGACTAGGCTAGTTTGGTGTTGCTAGCCAAGGGGAGGCACAACTAAGCTATCACTGTATGGGTTTAGCTGCTACAGTGCCATGCAGAGTGTGTTATTAGTCCTTATGCTCTGCTCATGTCATGTTCATGTAACTTGGAACTCATATAGACATTTACACACCTTGTTTTCCTGTTCAGTTTGAGAGCATGGTAGTGTTTCAGTTTCAACCCCTACTGGTAAAAAAAAAAAAAAAAAAAAAAAAAAAAAAAAAAAGCCGTTGTAACAAAACTCGCAGCAGTGGCAGGCAGAGCACAGACACAGAGGTGATTTGAGGGGAATTAGTCCACAGTTTATTTACAATATGTACAACCTTAAAAAAATTAAAGGGGTAATTTGAAGGAGAGAAGTGCATTGAGTGTTGTTGGCGGTCTGTTGATCCCTCTTCCCAGCTGAGAATGGTCACGAGGAGAGAGCTGTGCAGTGTCGCAGCAGTGACGTCCACCGGGGAGCAGCAACAATGGGGAGCCAGGGAGCATTGTCGTCCTTGCCTGTGGAGTCTTCTGGAAAAGTTCACAAAAAGACACAGAGTTAGCCGTTTGTTAGAAGGAGACTGCTCACCTTGCTGCTCCCGGCATGCCCTTTTACACTCTGCCACTGTCTCCCAGATGGTAGAGAGCTGCCACTGCAATTAGTGATCACCAGCCGTGCGTGGTTTGGACCGCCTCGCCTTTCAGCCATGCGCTGATGCTGTCCAATACACTAGAGGCGCTGAAAGGAAACTGTCCATTCAGCGCACCAGCGGCAGTCACACGAGGAGTGTTCTTTGACTTTTGGGTGCAATTAGTACTTTGTTGCTCCTCCTCTGGCTTTTATGACAACCCCCCCTCCCCCCAAAGCTCCGAGCCTACTGTCGCCAACCTTCGGGGGTGTGGCCCAGCGTTGCTCTCGGGAGCTTGGGGCCAGTTGTTGTGGCTGGGCGAGAGAGTACTCACTTTGGGCTCTGCTTCAAGTCCTGCGTGGACTTCCACCTGGTCACTGCTACCCACACCTTGCTTAGTGACGCCGTTGGTGGACCTTCGTCCTGCACCTCGTAGCTGCTGCTGAGTCCTGGAACTTCCCCTTACTCTGCAAAGGTGAATACTATTGTGCGTGGATTGATGCATTAGACCCGGTTACCCGTTTCCTGGAAAACTCTCCTTCTTCTGTGCTTGCGCCTGTAGCCTTCGTGGCCCTTTGCTCCTCAGCCACTAGGGGCAAGAAATCAATCTTGGCACTTCCAGAAGTCCAGGGGGCTTCCCTCAGCCACATTTCAGACTCTGTAAGGGTGGGTGCACAGGGTGGGTTCTCCACATGGCGGGTCCAGACAGCCAATAGGGGCTTTCTGGCATGAGCAGCAGATAGGGGTTCCAAGGGGAGGGAGCTTGTGACGTCCTGGGCTGCGCTGTTCCTGAGGTGGCTACAGAATATGAAGCATTGCAATAACATTTCATTTAAAGAATTACATTATATGGCCATGGGCATTGTTTCGACTCAGGACAGCAGTCATTAGCTGCTATTGTCAAGCAACTGTTTGGTGCAGAACACAACAGCGTTGCACATTCGCTGAGAGTAGTAGAACATCATAATGAAACTAAACTGGAATCCCGGAGATTTTCGCAAAATTTAGTAATCCCAGCTGGACGTTTTTTTTTAAGGTCCAAAAAAGAGGACATGTCTAGGAACAAGAGGACGTATTGTCACCCATATCCGTTTTCCCCCTTACACAAACTGACTGTGTGAACTAGCAGGATTGAGAGCCGTCAGCCAATAAGACACGAGCGTTTCCATGTATTTTCCTGCAAGCTCTGTCTGATTGGTCTCGCCTCCGTTTACTGAAGATAAAATACAACACACCTTTCACTGTGGATACAAAATTACAACACTGGCATCTTCTTGTACTGACGTTCTGTTACGTAGTAACAAACAATTCCAAGTGGAGAATTATTCGGGGCCAAAAAAACTAAAAATCTTCAGGGCTACAGCCCCAAATTCCCAGGACAGGTTACTAGTGATCATTTTGGCACCAAGCATAATACTGTGATTGTTTAGACTCTCGACTGCACATTGAACTGCACAAACTGGCTAAAAACTGTACGATCATTTTGACACAAAACATAATATTGCGATCATTTTTGACATATGATTGCGATTTGAACACCATGCATCCATCCCCTCCATCCATCCATTCTCCACACTGCTTGTCCTATGTAGGGTCGCAGTGATGCTGAATCACTGCGTCTCACATTGCAGGCAGGGAAACACCCAGTGGTAGTTCAGTGGTTAAGACAGTGGACTCCTGATTGGAAGATTGTGAGTTCAATTCCCAGCACTACCAACCTACCACTGTTGGGTCCTTGAGCAAGGCCCTTAACCTTCAACTGCTGAGATAAACCTTTAGTCGCTCTAGATAAGGGCATCTGTCAAATGCGATAAATGTAAATGTAAACACCCTGGATATATGGCACGTCCATCACAGGGGCAACACACAGACATACACTCATTCACACACATCTACGGGCAATTTAGTGTCTCAAATTCACCTAATCTGCATGTCTTTGGATTTTGGGGGAAACAGGCGATTTGAACTCTGATATGATAAACATTTAATATAGCTGCTGATCTAGCATGCAATTCTGTACCTTTTGTCGTCTCATGCACACACCAAATTCATGGCCTTGAACAATGCCATGCAGGTTACACCTTAAAGGCATCAGAGAAGCTGTGAACACAGGCTTAGATATTCCATAACCACTTGCAGTACTGTGATTCCTTCTTGAAGGAGTTTTATAACCCATTCCATTGTTTCAACTGACAACTCTTTTGTTGGGGCCAGGTTTCCTTTCAAAACATCCAAGGTTAAGGTCTGTAAGTACTCTCTTTTAACTGCAGACTAATGTGCATTTTTAGATTCGTGCTGCTATTTGTTTTAGAAATGCAAATTTTAAGGTGATTCTACAATTTCTTCCTCTACTTGATCTGGGGTAAAAAAATACCATTATTTAAAATTTTTTCACTTAACTTGTTTGAAGTATGTTTCACGAAGCCAGAATGTTCAGCTATTAAACAAATCGTTTTGTGTCATATCTGTGCTTTGCTTATTTCCTACAAAGCAAAAAAAGCCAGTTGAACATCCTCCAAGTGTTGTGATTCCATAATTTTTTGCCAGGGGTTGTATATACACGCCCTCCAGTTTCTAGAGCAACTGGCATAACCGCAGACTGTTTGCTATGCTTCATGTACGTCACACTCGAGTATAAAAACAATTCAGTAGTGTTGTGTTGTGCTGGCAGTGGCATAACCAGAAATTTATTTCAACGGGATGAGGAAATATACAACATAATATCTTGGCTGTTTTTCCAGATCTGTACAATTAAATTGGTAAGTGTTACGTGCTCATGCATTTCAGGTAAATGTCAAATGAGAGTAGGAGTGCAGATGACATGAATTTGTTATTTAATCATTTAAGGCAAAATCTACTGTCAAACAATCTTTCCATATTAATAACGCTGCCATAAAATAGCTTTATGACAGTTGCACTGGAAAAAAACAAAGTATTAAAATACCATGTTAATAACAGGAAAAATTACACCTTACATTATAAAACTTTTCTTTTGCAGTAAACTCCAGCGGTTCCTCCCCCAGCTCTCACGCTGAGATCTCTGTGCTTATAGTGTAGCTATCTAGCTAGTAACTGTTTATCATCACAGCAGATGGTATCCAATAAGATGTGATTAAACAATTTTAAAAACAAAGGAATGCATTCATGAAAAATATTATTATATTATTAAATTACATTTATTCTAATTGTATTATTTTTATTTAAATTTATTATAATTGGTGTAATAGATGTTATTAAAGCTGCAGTATTTCACTTTTTTTGGTTAAAAATGAACAAAAATAAATCATTGAGCAAGTACATAAAAAAGTCAGTGTTCAATTAAATTAAATTTTATTTGTGTAGCACTTTTAACAATACACATTGACTACGTTTACATGCACAGCAGTAATCTAATTATTGACCTTACTCTGAGTAAGATAATAATGTGATTAAGGTGTTTACATGAGTCGCTTTTAGAATACTCCTTTCATGTTCCCGTTTTACATGTTATAGAACATAATTAGATTAACAGATTAACGTGTCCTGTCGCAAAATGCGGTGAAAACTCTCACACGACGTTCATAATGTGATTAAGGTGTTACATGTCTGTAATACACGTCCATAATGCGACTAAAACAGGAATACTCCACCTGTCTTAATTCGATTAGTGTTTAATTCGAGTGTGACCTTAATTAGATTAAGATAAGTAAAAATTGCTGTTTACATGGTAGTTTCTTAATCAAAGTATGGTCTTAATCGGGTTAAGAGTGGATTATTGTTGTCCATGTAAACGCAGCTATTGTCTCAAAGCAGCTTTACAGAAACATATAAACACCAGATACACAATTTAAGTGTGTGAATTTATCCCTAATGAGCAAGCTGGGAGCGATGGCGGCGAGGAATTTAAAGACAGTGTTCAAAACTGTCTCCTTACCTTACAATGATTTGCAAATGTAAGCTTATAATAATGATTTATAATTTGAACTGTCTGGTCAGATTGATGTCATTTGTCTTTGCATGGTTTCGTCACGTCCGTAAACAGAAAGGAGAAGACACGGCTACTATATGGCGTGAGTGGGGGCTGAGGATGGTGGAGTGTTTGTAGCTTGTTCTTACAACAATTGCTTAATATTTAAACTTGTCACCTAGATGGCTGGCCCTTGAATCTCACAAACATGCTGATATGGCCCTGTATCGAATTACAGTTTGACAACCCTGTTCTAAATTATTCAATATATAATGCAATATTTTGACAGTTTTGTCGTCATTTTGCACAACTTGTGAAGGCTTCTGCAGATACAGCCCATTTGTTCATGAAATTCCACAATGAATTGTTTACGGTTAGTGTCCAAATGATTTACCCTGAGCGTACAGAATTGACATGATCACTTTGCTATGTGTAGGGAACAGGGAGGAGGGCATCATTTCGGACATCTCTCTGTCGTCCTATATTAAACGACCAAAAACTGAGGACACGTTATTCATGCCTCATACATCAGAAATCACAAGAGGTCATGTTATTACTGTACTAATCAGTAACGCGCATACATCATCATCATCAAGCTGAGAGTTAGGGGACTTGGCAGTTTAGCCTACAGCTCTCCCACCTAATGACACCTCCAGCACGTACACAGCGGACGACTGATGTTTTTGTATTGTGTTACAAAACCCAAATATACACTCATTTAATTCTTGTATAGCAGTAAATTTACCTTCCATAAGTGGATTCCTAAAAACCTAGCACCTCAGCTAATCAAGAAAATCTGCCCAGTGAACTATCAAACAATGATCACAACTAAGTTAACTACCAAATACAACTTCGTTTTTAACTAATTGCACAGAAATGATACAAAACCTAATACCATCTTGCTAAGAAGAACCAAGCTTCTATATTTCTCAATGTTCACAACCTAACGTTGTCGATAATATACACTCGAGGCCCGTTTAGCAGGTTGTGTAGTCTTTTCGGCCTAGTTAGCTTCCTGGCTAACATGGAAGTGGTTACACCTCATTAATGGCGCTGCCCTCGTTCGCCGACCATAACAATATTAGCTAGGCTGCTAGCCTGGGTGTTTGTATTAGCATCCTCAAATCTGACATGCGAGCCGTTTTACATCTTACAACTGAGTTTAAACTAACAGTGACATCAAAAGGCACAGCACTATTTCGTATAGCCATTATCGAGCAGGCTGGTCTACAAAAGGTGTCAGCCATTTTACTTTTAAAAAAAAATGCAGACAGCCGGACCGTCCGGCTTCTACACCCGTAAACTGTTGTTCATTCTGCCAGGGTCTGAAACGAACCGAACCGAACCGAGCCATAGCGCTACGATGCTTAACTTTTTTTCCTGTCTGATGTGTTGCCTACATATCATATATACATGACGCAAAACTACCAAACACGCCGTACTCTCGTCAACACAACATATGAGACTAACGTTAGTATTCTAAACTATGTGCACGCTCGCTTGTAAATATTACTTACCCAGAAATGAGATACACTTTCCTTATGGCCGTTAATCCGGTTGCTTGTTTTTCTAGAATACACAATCCAAAAAAAAAAAAAAAAAAAAAATCAGAAACGTATCCTTAACGAGTCTTCCCGATCATACATTATGGTCTTAAGGTGCTCTTGCTTCCTTGAATTTGTTGTGAGTGAATTTCCTGCGTCACTAGCAGCCCCGGTAACGCCACTAGTCGAGCTCCGAGTTTAACAATTCAGACCCAAAGACCCAGTCACCAGCAAGATACATAAATATGGCGGCTGCAACGAGCAGACACTGAAATGTACCAAAAACGCACGGTATCCACCGTTAAACCATTGTTTATAGCGTAGAGACGTTTTTGTTATATACATGCATGCACTTCTAAACCTTTTGTGTGTGCAGACCACGCCAACAGTGCCATTCCCCCTCGCTACTCATTATAATATTTACTCCACTGTTCTATTAGTCTGTTCAAATGACCACCATCCATTCATCAACTGATTATGGCACCCATATCCCATATGGAGAAAACGCAGTGCACGATACTTTTATGCTGTGAAGGTGGTGTGTTTGTGTCAATTTGTACCGAAGTGTAAAGCTGGTAATCCAAAAGAGTCAATTCTCAAATTCCAGACTGGGACTCATGAATCGACTCGATTTGATTCCATACAGTGGAAAACTAATCGGCTCATTATCTAATTTTCTCAAATATGAGAAATTAGATAATGATATCACCCAAATCTAAGTGACTTCGTCGGATTTCTTGAATCGGACAATACTCGGATGATTAGTAGACCCACCCACTGACTGATAGCCATCTTGGTCCACATTACAAACTCCAATAGTAACTTAATGTTAAAACTCGCATGATAAAATTGACTATTGACTGCAGAAGATGAAGTATTATTGAAATTTTTTCTTTTCCCCCCTCTCTTTATATATATATATATATATATATACACATATATCTATATATATATTAATTATCCATCCATCCATCTTCTATACCGCTTATCCTTCCTTCAGGGTCACGGGGAAACCTGGAGCCTATCCCAGGGAGCATGGGGCACAAGGCGGGGTACACCCTGACACCCTGGACAGACTATATATATTATATTATATTATATTATATTATATTATTTATTTATTTTACCGCGGTAATGTTAGTTTTAGGTTCAATATTTCCCCCCACTTTTCAAAGGTTGTAGTAGGTTCGTAGGGGCCAGATTGATGTACTACATGTGAGATTTAGCCAATTTATACAAATACAGTACTCAATTATTTTTAAAAATCACTATAATTCACCTAAATGTTTTTGCACATTACCAAGATTGTAATAGGTTCATAGTGGCCAGACTGATGTACAGTACTACAAGTGAGATTATCATTATCATCGAAATGATATGGCTTGTACTTATGAGTTGATCAGATTGGGGGTCCCAGGTAAAATAAATGTCTGGGGTCCTTCTGACAGATTTATGTTGTTATTATGTCTTCATGCTACCCAGAGATATTGTTGTGAAGGAATCACAGTAAACACATAGACTATAATTGCTGAACAAAACTGAACACTGTCACTTCCTCCTGTGAAATATAAAAATATTTTAACAAAATATTTAATAGGCTCCTACATATATAGTTATACAATGTACATTTAAAAGTAGTCAACACATATATAACAGAACCTAACATGTTTGTCTTTACAGCTTCATGGTGTGTTTTACAAATAGGAAACCAAGTGAGGAAACAAAATGTCCAACTTCATCTAATGTTATTAACTAGTATTAACCGGGGCATTGGCTGGACTGTTAATCATCCGGGGCTGAGCCCAGAGTCTTCTCAATCAAAAAATCTTTTATAAACATACTTCTAAATAGACTGTTTCCTTCCATCCATCCATCCATCTTCTACCGCTTACTGAGCTAGCGTTTGTCAGGATTGAGACCACTGAAATAGAAATACACTGGAATGGCCGTAGGGGTCGCCAAACGGGATTCCTGGCCGCCATCTTGCTCAGTGCTTCATGGAGACATGGAGGGTTTTTTTTCATGGAGAATTTTATTCCCATTCATTCTAATCAAGCAGTCTCTTGACCATTCAATTAATATGTACACATAATAAATATTATTAATATATGCATAAATATAAATCAGTATTTATACATACTGTTATTAATGTGCATATTATTAAATTATCCATTACTGATATGATTTGTAATTTAAAAAAAAAATGTTTGCATTACATTGTATAACATTTGAAAATTGAGGGGAAAAATGATTACAGAATGTCTGTATATACTTCAAGGACCTCAGCAAACAGACTAACGTATGTAATACAAGCCATCAGGGTTGGTTAATACGCAATAGATTCAAAACATTCAGACAAAAATCCCACACATTCCTCAGGCACTACCTTGTGATACAACCTTCCAAGTGACTTAACAGTCTACCTTTAGCTATTGTATAAATCACATTTTTATTTTCATGTTCATGTTGTTAAATGAAACCAAGCTGTATTGTGATATTCATCTGATCAGTACTCACATGCAAAAATGGATGTAAAACCTGTCATTTAAATTAGTGTATATACAGTTCACTGTCCTAGAAAGATAACAGTCCTATTCAGGGTCTGTCTCACTGATTGATTTAATCCAAGGTTCTGAAGTCGGGCAATGTGATGATGTCTTAGAGCGCAGAATATTTCTACCAGAAGCCTGATCAGGTAGATGGTATGATGGTATGATTGTCAATGCCATCTTGAGTTTCAGCAGCATGGTCTGCCATGCCATTTCCAAACACACCCCTGGCTCCAATATCTGACAGGACCCGGTACTGGACATGGGAGAAGACACTCTTCCTTGGTAGGACATTGCTGTCCGTTAGTTCTCTGAGATGCATTTGCGCAGCTCTCACTATGCTAACGACTCCCTCAGATGGCATAAGTCCTCCATTGGTCTTCACCTGAATAAAGTAGTATGAGGAGCTGTATCTTGGAGGTGGTTCTGAAGTCATGAGTGCCACCCTGCAGGTGGAGCATGAGACTTTCAGCAGCGCCTTCCTAACCACCCAACCTACAAAGTATACAAGGATGTTGTCCAGGGTTGCCAGGACTTCCTGGTTTGGGAGAACAAAGTCCTGGTCCATGCATATATTTTCTATTTCCTCATCTTGCCTGTTAAACAAGAAAGTAAAGTAATGTCTTATATTATATATTACTATATTATAAGATAAGTTAGCTAGTTAAGTTTTTAACAGACATAGTAGTCAAATATTTAACTTGTTTAAGTAAAGTTGAATATGGCAATCCTAGGTAATAGTGTGTGTAATTATTGAAACTAGTTCTGCAGTGTTTCATTACCTGATTAGAGTTGGAGGTACAAAAGTGCTGGATCCTGCTTGTACCAGGTCTGTATCACCAAAGGATGTGCAGTTTCTTGATGATCCTGAGGCTAGGGCCCCACATCTTGTGATCAGACGTTTAAATGTGGCTTTGAAATGTGCAGCAGTGGGATTGTGTTTCTAGGACAGCCTCCTAGAAATTATGATTCAGGTTATAGATTCATGTATTATGTGTATGTTAAATATATATCGGTATTTTCTACATTTTTAAAATTGAAAATCATTATGTATGATGTACATAACAAATTATCACCAATGAATTATAAAACTGAAAATATCACCAATGAATTATAAAACAGCCTGACCTGCCATTTAACCTCTATTATGAGGGGACTGACAGGTCAACCTCCACCGATCCGCTTCAGGTTCCAGCCAACGTGGTGGAAGTGGCACCGACATGCATGTCTGAGGGCTGCAGGAGGGAGACCAAGCTACAATGCCCTACCTGCAAAAAACTGGGTCTCCAGGAAGCATTCTACTGCTCTCATGAATGCTTCAAGAGCAGCTGGCGGGAGCATAAGAAACTCCACCGGAGAGCCCGTGCAGAGATCCAGCCCGGGGTCAACAGGGTGACCTCGGAGCTCCCGTCGGAGGTCTCAGCACCCAAGCCCCAGCCGGAGGTGAACCTGGCGACCTCAGAGCTCGACCCTAAGACCCACGAGGAGGTCTCACCCGCCAAGCTCCAGCTAGAGGTCAACAGGGAGGCCCCAGCATCAGAGCCCCAGCCGGAGGTTAACCTGGTGACCTCAGAGCTCGAACCTGAGACCCACGAGGTGGGCTCACCTGCCGAGTTCCAGCTAGAGGTCAACAGGGAGGCCCCAGCCCCAGAGCTCCAGCCTGAGGTTCAGGAGGGGGTCTCAGCTCCACAAATCCACTGTAAAGCCCAGTTACTGTCCCAAGTGTCTGTTAACCCGGACAACCAAGCCCTGCTGAAGCGTAAATTTACTGATACGGCCGACCAAGTTCTGCTCACGCCCGAGTCTACTGATACAGCCGACCAAGTTCTGCTCAAGCCCAAGTCTACTGACACGGCCGACCAAGTTCTGCTCAAGCCCAAGTCTACCAATACGGCTGACCAAGTTCTGCTCACGCCCGAGTCTACCGATACGGCCGACCAAGTTCTGCTCAAGCCCTAGTCTACCGACACAGCCGACCACGTTCTGCTCAAGCCCGAGTCTACCGACACGGCTGACCACATTCTGCTCAAGCCCGAGTCTACTAACACGTACAGCGAAGTCCTGCTCACGTCCAAGTCAGCCGACACGACCGACCAAGCCCTGCTCACGTCCAAGTCAGCCGACACGACTGACCAAGCCCTGCTCACGTCCAAGTCAGCCGACACGACTGACCAAGCCCTGCTCACTTCCAAGTCAGCCGACACGGCCGACCAAGTTCTGTTCACGCCCGAGTCAGCCGACACTGACGACCAAGTTCTGCTCACGCCCGAGTCCGCCGAAACTCACGACCAAGTTCTGCTCACTCCCGAGTCCGCCGACACTGACAGCCAAGTTCTGCTCACGCCCGAGTCCGCTGACACTGACGGCCAAGTTCTGCTCATGCCCGAGTCCGCCGAAACTGACGGCCAAGTTCTGCTCACGCCCGAGTCCGCCGAAACTGACGGCCAAGTTCTGCTCACGCCTGAGTCCGCCGACACTGACGGCCAAGTTCTGCTCACGCCCGAGTCCGCCGACACTGACGGCCAAGTTCTGCTCACGCCCAAGTCCGCCGAAACAAACAACCAAGCTCTGCTCATGTTCCCGGCTGATGACCTGACCCAACAAGTTATGCTCACGCCAGAGTCAGAAAAACCGTTCGACCAAGTTCTGCTCACGTCTGAGTTTGCTGAAACAAACAACCAAGCTCTGCTCATGTCTTGTAACCAACCAAGTTATGTTCACGCCCAAGTCAGCTGATGGGGACAACCAAGCTCTGCTCACGTCCCAGTCTGCTGACATGACCAACCAAGTTCAGCTTGCAGGCTCCGCTGAGTACATCGCTCTGCTCTCCTGCTCAGCCGAGGACGTCACTCTGCTCTCCTGCTCAGCCGAGGACGTCACTCTGCTTTCCTGCTCAGCCGAGGACGTCACTCTGCTTTCCTGCTCAGCCGAGGACGTCACTCTGCTTTCCTGCTCAGCCGAGGACGTCACTCTGCTTTCCTGCTCAGCCGAGGATGTCACTCCACTTTCCTGTTCTGCTGGGAACTTCGCTCCGCTTTCCTGTTCCATCGCAGACGTCCCTCTGTTTCCCTGCACTGCTGCGTATGTCACTCTGCTTTCCTGCACTGCTGCGTACGTCGCTCTGTTTCCCTGCTCCACCGAGGACGTTGCTCTGCCTTCCTGTTCAGCCGAGGACGTCGCTCTGCCTTCTTGTTCAACCGAGGACGTTGCTCTGCTTTCATGTTCTGCCGAGGACATCATTATGACTTCATGCACCGCCGAGGACGTCGCTCTGCTTTCCTGCTCTGCTGTGAATGTCGCTCTGCTTCCCTGCTCTGCCGAGGACGTCGCTCTGCTTCCCTGCTCCGCCGAGGACGTCGCTCTGCTTTTTTGTTTCGCCAAGAACGCCGTGCGGTCTCCTGGCTCTGTTTGGGACATTCTGCCCAGGGGTCCGGGGCCGCCAATGGAGATGGATGTTTCATGGCACTCCGGGAGGAGTGCTCTTGGGGGGGGCGGGGGGGGTTCTGTCACGACTTCCCCTTTAAGCAGCGTGCTGAAGAGCATGTGAATGCACGCTGCCGTGCAAGGTGCACGAGCACCTACTTTTCGTTGTTGACATTCGTGACATTTAGACACGTGCATTTGTTATGTTTTGTTATGTCTCCTCCCTGTTCTGTCATTGGCTATTGTTTCAAATGTGTCTGAATTGCCCTCAGCCGTCAGCTATTACGACGCTGATTATGTTTGTATATATACCGCGCGCCTCCCAACACACAGCGCGGAATATTGAGTTATAGTATCTTAGTTTAGAGTCCTTACGATAGATAACCATAGTCATAGTTCATGTCATGTTTCATGGTTCATGTTTAGAGTCATAGTCATAGTCCATGTCATGTTTCATGTTTAGATTCGTTAGTTTAATTCACGCTGGTTTCTCCGCTACCAGTCCCACGCTATTGTTCATGTTTCTTGTTTTGTTTCTCGACCCCGTATTTCCGTGACCGCGACCTTGATTCCTGCCTCGCCCCTTTATGCCTGTTTGCCAATCGCCTGAACTATGCATGTTACTGGATTACGTTTGTGGATCACGTTTTGGATTTGTCTGCCTGTCTCTCTCTTAAATAAAACTGTTCATACTGCGTTTGCATCCTACCTTATCTCCGTTACGTCACGAAACGTGACACCGGCCTTGATCCTCCGGAATGGCCTCTAATCTGACTCTCTTCAGTACACACTTTGGTATATGAAACCATATTGAATTAGGCTGTGTTAAATGTGATTTAATCCAATTCAGTTTGAGTGCTCCAATCATTGATTCAAATTCAGTGGCTTTCAGACCTCCATTTTTATAATCTTTAATCAACTGGGATTTTTTAATTTAATAAGTTTGTTTTTCCATATAAAATTAAAAATTACAGAGTTAGCCTTTTTAATCAGTTGAGGAGAAACATAAAGAGAATAAGATGGGTAAATTAGTTTAGATATGCCATCTGCTTTGGTCAAAAGGATTCCGCCCATAACAGACAGATCTCTCATAAGCCAGTGATTAAGAGATTTTTCCATACTATCTATTCTCTCTTCTATATTTATTAGTTCTCTTGTATTTGAATCTTTAGATATTGTTACGCCAAGGTATTTCACTTCAGATTTAACCGGAATGAACTCTATAATTTCCTCAAAACAGGAATACAGATGTAATGGTTCATTTTTTAATTTTTTATTTAGGCATAGGCCCAATGCTCTTGAAAAAAATTAAATAAAGGCTTGCTCAATTATAGACTTGTTTATAATTATAAATATAATAAATATTACTGTGTCATCAGTAAATTCAATACTCATAATCAAAAAGAGTTATTCCTTTTAATTGAGGTTGGTTGACAATTAAGTAAGCTAGCATTTGAGTCCATAGTATAAACAATTTTGGAGAAATTTCAATTCTAGGAGTCATTCCTGGATTGAGGGAAAAATAACTATAAATATTATTATCTAACATTTTAATAACCTTGCAGAACCCTTCCCCAAAACCAACCTTTCTAAGCACTAAAAATATAAATTCATGTTTCATGGTATTGAATGCTTTAAAGAAATCTATAAATAAAATAAGGCTATCTGATTGTATCATTGAAGGATAATCGATCATATCCAGGATTAGTGTAATATGATTTTGGATATACCTTCCCTTAAGGAATGCTGATTGATACTCCTCTACAAGTTTCCTAAGTACAAGTTTGAGATGATTAGCATAAACCAAGGCAAGTAACTTATAACTGGTACATAACAGAGTTATTGGTCTCCAATTACCTAATGACAGCAGTTGTTTCTTTGGTTTAGGCAGCTCGGTTATTAATCCCATTTTTATTGTAGGGGATAAGCTCCCTTTCAGAATGTTTCAGAATATTCTGTTTCAGAATAATTTCTTTATATCCATCCAAAAATGTTTTAAAAATTCTGTATTTAAACCGTCGATACCTGGTGATTTGCCGTTTTTAATTTGTTTCAATGCCACATCAATTTCCGCTTAGGTCAACTCATCATCAATTAAGTATTTGTCTTCCTCATTTAGTTTCTGGATATTATCTCTAATATTTTCAAATAAAGAATCACAATCAGCCTATTTGTTTTTAGATATATCTCTCTCTTTTCATTTCGGCTTTTCCCTAGTTCAGGGGTTGCCACAGCAAATCAATTATCTCCATATGTCTCTGTCGTAGGTGTCTTCCAGCGACACCCTGGCCTCTTTTAAGTCAATGCTTATTTGGGCCATGCAGTTCCGTAGCGGTCTTCCCCGCTTCTGTTTTCCTGGGGTTTTCATTCCGAGCATTCTTCGTGTGACATGCCCTACGCCTCTTCTATTTACGTGCCCAAACCATCTCAGTCGCTCTTCTCTTGCTTTGTCCATGAAGCGCGCGACTTGGGCCGTTTTCCTGATTTGCTCATTTTGGATTTTGTCTAGCCTAGTGTGGCCTAACGAAAATCTGAGCATTCTCATCTCTGCTACTTCCAGAGCAGCAGTAAGTCTTTTTGTGGTAGCCACTGTTTCCAGACCATACAGCATGGCTGGTCGCACCATGTTGTTGTAGATGGTTCCTGTTGTATATAAAACAGACATGAAATAAACACGAGGGAGACCAAGTATGAGTAGTATGTAATTTTATTGAGACTTCACTGGGCTGGTGAAAAGAAAACCACAGAAAAACACACACAGATAAGCAATGCGCAGGGAGATAACAATACATGTATTTGATTAGTGCGGCAGGCCTCAGAGCGTAGGTGGAGTACGTCTGCACGCAGGCAGAAGTTCAACTAAGAGACACACACACACAAAGAGACACACACACACAGAGGTCTGGTGTGTATGCAGAAAACAGAAATTATTCTGTTTCATATTTGTTTCATGAAAAAAACTATTATATATTATATTAATGTACACGCAAGCACAATAAAAAAAGAAATGCAGAACAAACATAAAACTTACTCATAGTGTGTGAAGGTGTAGAGAATCCTTTCTCACGAAAACCCAGTCAGGAGTGACACAGACAAAGGTCAGGTTATTTTTTTTTTTAGAGTGAAACAGGAGAAAATATAAGGGTATTGGAGCCGAGCTGCACCTGTGAGATAAAGGGCTCTGGGAACAGCAAGGGCCGCAAGATAAGGGGCTCTGGGAAAAGCGAACACCGTGGGATCAGGGTCACTCAAAAACGTTGATTAACGTACGTAATGGTGTTCTGGGACAGCTAACTCTAAACATATTGGTGTCTGCGTCAGCTTGACCCTAAGAAAACCGTAAAAATAGGAGAGCTTCAGCTCTGGGTTTTTTAGATCACCCTTGGGACGTCTCGGTGTCTTACTTTCTACCTTCATCTGGTTAATATATGTGAGTATCTGTTTCTATGTTAAATATTAATTGTCTTTGGGTAATAGGCAAAAATTGATGCAACATTTGGCACCCCAGATGGAACTGGGCTAAGACCCGTAAGTCTGTGATCTCTCCCGTGGGACTTCATGCTCTAAGGCAACAGATAGCCCGTGTAGGAAAAAGGCACTGCAGACACCTGTTATTTCAAAGCTCTGTCTTAGTGATGTGTTGTCACGAGTGAGAAGCCCCAGGGTGGGAAGAAAGGTGGAGTTGGTCTCCAAAAGAACCTAGTATAGTAAGTGTTATCCAACATATATGGGCCACTGAGTGAGTGAGAAAAGGTAAGAGAAGTGTAAACTGGGTGTAGTAATGTGTGTGTATGCGTTGAGTGAGTGAAAGTCCTGCGATACCACTGAGAGATTCAGGTTTGCATAGAAGGCAGGTGAAAGTGAGGCCTCAAACCCCAGATACCACCCACGAGATGTGGGGGCTGCTTTGGTGGGGAACCCCTGATACCACTGAGTGATTCAGGTTTGCATAGAGAGGGGTGAAATCCTGGGCCCAGGTTCTGGTCAACGCAACTCAGGGTAAGGACCCAACAGGAGAAGCGTGTCCGGTGAATGAGTGTGAAATAACAATTGTGTGTGATATTACAAATGTGTGTAACAGGTACCTGTGTGTGAGTTTACGTGCGTTGGTGATAAAAGGGAGAAAAAGACGTATAAGCTAAGACTAATTTTTATATATAATGTATGTATGTATTGATATGTATACTGTGTGTGCACGAGAATGCATATTCGTTTGATTTTCATAGCATTGATCCTAATATTCCTAATATCACATTTATGCATGTGAATTATAGGGAAGGATGTTTGAACCAATATGATGTATGGGTTAAAGAATGTGCTTTTTCTGAAAAAGGTAGTTTTAGCCTCAGACAGTTAGAACAACTGAAACTTAATTTAGGAAAAAAGGAGAGAGACCCCTAAAACAAAGAATGAAGTGCAGGTTTTGGCTGACTGGAAGGCATTTGCTGAATGGCAGCGCGAGGCACATAAATGAGAAAAAAAAAAGTCAGGCAGGGCCCTCACCTGTTTCTCAGTGTGCTAAATTGCAGAAAGCCAATCCTGACCTGGACTCCGCCCCACCACGACGCCCACAGCCACTAAGGAGGGAGGAACCTGCCGTTTCAGAGGCACCTCCTCACGATGAAGTGGTCCAGCCTACGCCACTCCATCCTAACCTGTCAGAACTGAGCCCCACCGAACTATGCTCCAGCTTCAGACCAACAAAATCGACAGAAAGGGACAGTGCATGCCGTGTTAAATACCTCAATGCTAGAAGTGGCCAGAGAAGGAGGCCCTATGCTAGTTCACAGACCCTGGACATTGGAAGACATCAGGAGCAGCATGACAAATCTGCTGGCTCTCCGCGAAGTAGGAGGATGAAAGTTTGGGGATGAACTTCAGATATTCTGCAGAGAATTCAGACCCACCATTCATGAACTATGACGACTGCTCATGGGGAAACTTGGCACGGACTGGGTCAAGGTTTCACGTGAATTCCCAGAGAATGATGTCCGCCTGATGAACCCACAGTGGGATGATGAAGTCAACGCAAGGTACAGAGCACAAATCACTGCGCTCCAGCAGAAGCTGAAGAACACCTTTCCTGTGCAAATGGATATGACAAAAAAACCAAAGTGCAAGCAGCAAGATTCAGAGACTGTATCACAGTACCTGTCCGGGGTCACTGAGATCCATGATGCAAACTCAGGCTTGGTGAAACCCGACGCTCTGGCAGATGAACATGCGGCCATCAAAGCATGGGATTCAAATCTCAAAAACAGCTTTATGAATGGCATTAAACCAGGAATTGTAGCTATAATCAAACAACAATGTATCACCTGGGACACCAGAAACCTCACACAAATGGAGAGGTATGCAATCCATGCGGAGAAGCTCCTACGAGAGGCAAAGGAGAGAAAGATGGAGAGGAGAGGAAGGCCAAAAGCACACAGACGAGGAAGGCCCGGCCGTCAGGGCTATGGACCAAGATTAAACTGTTACAACTGCGGAAAAGTTGGACATTTTGCAAGAGATTGTCCAGAGCAGAAGCGAACTGACGGGCGGAGCTAAGGGAAGGGTGAGGCACCTGGGAACAGAAGAGGTGACATCAGACACCCGAACTACCAGTTAGCTCACAAAGAACAGGAATATATGCACACACCCACATCCAACATTAGTCAGACTGACAATTCACAAATGTCTGAACTAGTCATGACCCTTAACCTTTTAAAATACAGCGCATCTCCTTTTACACAGTTACCATGTATATATTTTGTAGTCAGTGGGGAAAGTGTCACATTTTTGATTCAGGAGCAACGTATTCAGTAATAAAACACTGCGAATTAAAAGAATACCCGAAAAATGAGTTCACGGTCTCTGCACTCCATGGGTGTGACAGGACATTCAGTATTAGAACGTTTGTATGAACTGCTAGTTTGTGAATGTGAAAATGGGAAAAGAGTAACCCACCAATTACTAATTTTGTCTTCATGACCAGTCAATCTACTGGGCAGGGACTTAATGTGTGTTTTACACTTAAATTTTATGTCCTCACCTCAGGGAGTAACAGTGACTGATGACTCCGTTTGTTAAAGAAACAGAGCTCTGTGTTTATCAATGGTCCATGCATAACAAACCTAGAGCCTGTGCTTGTTTGTTGACGTTGGCATATGATAAAATGAAGGACAATTATGTTGATTTTATGCTGTCCTCTGCCCTTCATTGCACAGCACAAGTGCATGAAGGAAGAGACTTTAATTTTGAGAAAGTATGGGATATCCCAGAAAGTGAAGAGCTGTACCTATATTGGTGTGACAAATTTTGTTCATGTTCAGTCAAACTGAGTGACATGCAGTTGCATGAATTTTTTGTCCCAGAGTCAGTGCCTCACATCTCATTAGCCAAAATAAAGAACAAACAGTGGAAAGACATGGGACTGTGGGTCAACTTATGTGAGAGTGTGAAAATTACAGATTGAGAACAGAAACCCACCTCCAACATGTAGTACAGCCTGACACTGGGAGTTCATAAAAAATTCTTTCTGGAAATGTGCTAGGTTAACCAGGATGTTATTTGTCATGACAAGGGAATGTTTCTGAACTTTGGGACAAGCCCCACACCCCCAGAGATACACCCACAATTGAAGAAGGTGCCTTTCGGGCTGTGGGCCCAAGGGAAACATGACGTAGGCCTGGTTAGAAGTGAACCACCAGTCGTGATCACGCCCAAATCTGACTTTAGGCCCAGACAATCTCAATTCCCTCTTAAATCAGGAGCTATTGAGGGCATTAGACCAGTTTTCAATTCATTATTGAAGGCAGGGGTCACTGTTCCCTGTCCTGATTCCTCAGTGCGCACTCCAATATTTCCAGTGTGAGAAGCAAAAAAAAAACTGCAACCTGATGAATGGTGATTTCTACAAGATTTGCAAGCGGATAATGCAGCAGTCAAACAGAGAGCTCCAGACGTGCAAATTCTTACACTATATTAAGCCAGGTTCCAGCAAATAACGAATGGTTTTCAGTCGTAGATTTAGCTAATGCGTTTTTTCCGTATATCTATTGATAAAGACAGTTTCGGTTTGCATTCATATTTGACAGACATCCTTACACTTTCACTTGCTTGTGTTAAGGGTATTGAGAGTCACTAACGATATACAACCAAATGCTAAAGGACAGCTTAGCACCTCTACCACTTTCTCCAGGGCGCAGTGTGAAACTGACACCATTAAATTGTTGCAGCATCTTGCCAAAGAGGGACACAAAGCCAGTCTCTCCAAATTACAGTATGTACAACAAGAAGTGAGCTTTCTTGGGTCATGACATTTCTGCAAAGGGAAAGAAACTCTCCGCAGAAAGAGTATCTGCAATCCAGAAGATTCCCAAACCTCTTACGAAGAAACATGTTCTCTCTATCCTAGGTATGTGTTCATATCGAAGATCTTTCATTCTAAACTATACTATCCTAGAAGAACCGCTCAGAGAGATGGCATATGCGACATGTTGGACAGCTCATTCTCAGGTAAGTTGGATCCAGTCGCTGCAGAGTTTCCCGTGTGTACGTGCAGTAGCAGCAGCTGAGAAAGCTGTGGTGGCATCCAGAGACCTGGTAGGTTACTCAGAATTGATCTTGGTTCCACATGAAGTGTTGTTACTCCTACTTGAACAGAAAATATCACACCTTTCCACCCAATGGTGGCTGCACCATAACACTATACTACTAGACATGCCGAATGTCACTATAAAACGATGTACTGTCCTTAACCCTGCTACTCTTTTCCAACAGAGGGAGATGGGGAACCACATGATTGTGTTGTACTGACTGACGAACTGAAGGATGTTCCATTGGAAAACCCAGATCTAATTCTCTTTGTGGACGGGTCAGTGTCACGTGACCCAGAGACTGGTAAAAATCGGTGGGCTATGCAGTAGTGATCGCACATGATTTTGATCTGTCAGGAAGTCTCTCCTCATACCTTTCAGCACAAACAGCTGAACTGTATGCCCTCGTAGAGGCATGAAGACATGCTGAGGGACAGTCAGTAAATACCTATACAGACAGTAGATATGCCTTTGAGGTAGTACATGATTTGGGGACAATTTGGAAACACAGGAACTTCCTGACGAGTTCAGGAACACACATAACCCACCACAAACTAGTCTTTGAGCTGCTGGACGCAGTCCTACTCCCCAAAACTATTGCAGTATGCAAATGTGATGCACACACTAACAAATTAGACCCTGTTTTTCCTAGGAAACACTCGAGCGGACAGTGCAGCAAAGCAAGCAGCTGCACCTATGGTCCCAAAACTCAAAAGAAAATAATCACACCTTCTTTTTTCCAAGCACGAGCTACAGACGAGGAAAAGGCTGTGTGGCGCAAAGTAGGCTGCACGGTTGTTGATGGAGCTTCCGGCTCACAGGAACTTATACCCCCGACTGGTGATATTTTGTCCACGCTTGCCCATATCTTTCAGGACCCTGCCGACCCTGTCGCCTTGCCCCTGGGCGTGACTGACTTTGATACGCTCCGGTCCCTTGAGCATACCTCCTGAGCTCCAACATCTGCCTGAATCCCTGCACACTCCCCGTCCGCTGACTCCAGAGGGGACCGATGGCGGTTCTGCCGATTAGTAGCGTGTATGGGGGGAGGGTGATTGGGGCCGCCTGGGCTGGGGTTTTTGTGGCAGGGCTGATAGCGTTCTTTTTCCATTTTTACGACCCGAAGTTCGGAGGGACTATTCATGCTTTCAGTGTTACCCTGGTTTCATGCAGCACTTTCCAACCATGATTGGTTGCTACCTCCCGCAAAACCCCTTACCCCGTGTTAGGTGTGCTTGGTCCTGGTCTCCCCCCGGCTCGGATGTAGGTTCTCGTAGCTCGTTGTGCGCGTTAGCTCTCCTTAAACTCGCCCACGAGGAGTCACTGATTGGAGGGAGCCCCCATTTGGCTTTGTTCACCTTCTCCCAGGCTCGCTTGGCGGAGATTCGCGTGGGACACCTTAGGATTATTGGTGCGGCACTAACGAGTATGTGCTCATTCGAGCCGCCCACTATTGGTCCCCTATGGCTACCTTTCCTCTGCTCGGCTGCGTCGTGTTCCTACCATGACCATGCGGTTTCCCCGTTCGCATCCCGTTCGCTATGTCCCCTTTTTGTTGCCCCTTCTGTGCCCTCTCCTGTCACTCGAGTTTTAATGAAATTGCAATGCTATTCAGTTTCCACTGATAACACCTCTCTTGCACAGGAGCAGAGTAACATGTATCTGGCATGGACGTTCCATACTGCCCGGTCTGTGACGGATCGCTCGTGTCTCATTTGTCATGATCGTAGCCCTACTCCCCATTTCATGCTGCCCATGGTGAACCTCACCGAATGCCTCACTGATCCCTATCTTGTCGAGTTTTTATGTCCTACTGTTTGCCTTTTTGGGGCCCTCTCTGTTGACTTCGGCCCATCATGGATGCACAATGCTAGCTCCTCATTCCTGTTTCACCCAGTTTCCACTCGGGTGTCGGCTTTTGTCCCCGTTCGACCGTCTCTGCCCTTGTTTTTTCGCGTATGCCTCTGTTCTCTTTTTGGTGTGTATCCCATGGGTAACTTGTCTGCCTGCTGTAATGCCTCCCTGCTCGCTGATGACCTGCACATTGATACCCCCTCTGTCTATGACTCTTCTCCATGCACCGCCGACTCTGTGAATGTAATGATTCCCCTCCCGGATCTTAGTGCTGGAACTGTTCCCCTTGCTGATGTTTTCTGGTTCTGTGGTGGCCAGCGTGTATGCTAGTCTTTGCCTGCAGAATGGCAAGGTTGCTGTGCCCCGGTTAGGTTGGACGGTAAGACCTGTGTTTTGCTGGTGGCTGACCAGCCTTCGTCTGGCTGTTCCCATTCTCGCCGTGACGCAGCCCTGTGGACTCAGTATGTCCGTGACGCTAATACGATGAGCTATTCTGACTGGGCCCCTGATGAGACCATCCGTCTTGACTTTGGGGGCACCCCCGTTGTTGTCCCCGCTCACTACAAAGCCATGGAGGCCGTCGGCAGCGGCATGGCATCTATTTTGTTCCCAGCCGTGCAGATTAACCACAATGCGGCTTGGATTAATTACATGTGGTACAATCAGCAACGCTTCATTAACTACTCGGTGGGTAATTTCGGCTTGATCCGTGATCAGCTGCATGCCACCTCGCTTATGGCCGCTCAGAACCGGTTTGTCCTGGACCAGATGGGTGCCCCTGAGGAGGGGGTCTGTACAATGATTGGTCCCGAGTGTTGCGCTGTGATCCCTTTGCACACCGGTACTGAGGGAGCTCTCTCTAAGGTCCTGGTTCATCTACAGGCCCTCCAGGAGGAACAGGTGGCCAACTCTGGCTTTGGAACATGCCTCCGCCTTCCGCCGTAGCTCTCCTGGTTTCTTTCTGGCGACTGGGCTGCTGCCCTGACCCGCTTGGGTGTGTCTCTGCTTGCCCTCCTTCTCGTCGTCGGTCTTGTTGCCTGTTGTGTGGTCCCGTGTGCAAGGCGGTTGGTGGTGTCCTCCGTCACTGCTAATACATTTTCTGGCCAATACATTGTTATGGGTAAGGCGTTACCGCCTCAAGGGGGGGGGGGGTCCTGTTTGTACAAGGTAGTGGCCACCTGGGGCCTATCCGAGAAAAACAGGACCCGCAGAGACAGCAGCCGAGGATGAGAAGACGATGTGATGAGCCATGCCCTGTGTGTAAGTGCTAGTCTAACCTCCCCCCAAGGGTGGCCCTCCACGGGTCGTAAAGTGCCTGGGCCGAAGACAACTGGTGGAGATGCCGGGGATTGAACCCGGGGCCTCATACAGAGAGACACTGCCAAGGGGAGAAAGATGGACTTAAAACTGGAGACAGAGACTGACTATTTAGGTTATTACAAAATGTTTGTGATGTGACATGTGTTGTGCAATGAAGTGTGACGCAATCAGGCACGAGAAAAGTATAACGGTGCTGTCGAGCACATGGTGCTGTCAGGGTGGGAATTTTTCCTCCTTAGAGGTTTTTTCGCCCACCCCTGAGTGCGAGATTTGATTTTTGGGGGGAAGCAACACACTGCGTGGTCCCGACAAATACAAAACTGAGGGCTGATAGGCCCAGTTGAGAAAGATAGGGGCGTGTAGATCCAATCAAGTATTTACTCATATTAGCCACTCATACTAACAACAGTAGTAGTAATAAACACTATTTAGGGGTACAAAGTTAATCAATGTGTAATCAAAGTAGTTCAGGTTCAAAACAATATATACGCGTAGTAATTGAGAAGCATAAAAAAGGGAGAAGGAGTTAAGGGGATCTATGGCTAGGTTCATCTACATGGGTTTGGCGCAGAGCAGACGTAAGGCCTTAAGGCCCCGTTCTCCAGCTGCCAATCAACTTTGAGGCCCCTGGGCGCACGACACTAGCACGTCTCCCACCAGGTCTACAAACCCTCCTCAGTTCCTACCCTGATCAGTGTAGTGTGGAGGTAGTTACAGTCAGAGACCCATTTGATGACGCATATGACTGCCGTAATTATGGCTTCGTTAGAGTAATCCTCCGACAGTTAGCAGGGGACGGCCAAGGGATGCGGCAGAACCAATTTCTCCACAGATACCCGCTTAATTGAGGCAATTTGTAAGGCTTTATAGCCTCAGAGGGATGAATGTTGTATATAAAACAGACATGAAATAAACACGAGGGAGACCAAGTATGAATAGTATGTCATTTTATTGAGACTTCACTGGGTTGGTGAAAAGAAAACCACAGAAAAACACAAACAGATAAGCAATGCGCAGGGAGATAACAATACATGTATTTGATTAGTGCGGCAGGCCTCAGAGCGTAGGTGGAGTACGTCTGCACGCAGGCAGAAGTTCAACTAAGAGACACACACACACAAAGAGACACACACACAGAGGCCTGGTATGTATGCAGAAACCAGAAATTATTCTGTTACATATTCTGTTTCATGAAAAAAACTATTATATATTATATTAATGTACACGCAAGCACTATAAAAAAAGAAATGCAGAACAAACATAAAACTTACTCATAGTGTGTGAAGGTGTGGAGAATCCTTTCTCACGAAAACCCAGTCAGGAATGTGTGAAGGTGTGGAGAATCCTTTCTCACCAAATTCCAGTCAGGAGTGACACAGACAAAGGTCAGGTTATTTTTTTTTTAGAGTGAAACAAGACAAAATATAAGGGTATTGGAGCCGAGCTGCACCTGTGAGATTTCATGTAGGAAGCAGGAAGCAGCGTCAAGCAGGAAGCAGCGTCCTTCGAGCTGACACTATTATATTAATTCTTCTAATCTTTATACTTTAAAATTATTTACCTTACGTTATAGAAATATAACTGACACTACTTTAGATAAAACAATCGTAACACTGCACTGTCACTAAATTTTATCTGTTCTTACAAACATCCGCGACTAGCTTGTAGCCCGCTAGCATCACATACCGCTAGCCTTGTTTACGTTTCACATTTCTCATTTACCGCTGTTCTGTTTAAAAAGCAAATGTGTCTGCTGTTTCTCTGGTTTTGAGTGCAGATGAGGACTCACTCAAGCTTCACATGGTGCTGTTGGAACTGGAGGATGTGGAGAAGCAGATCCGTGGCCTACTCGACAAGCAGCCCCAGCTGCTGGAGTGACGAACAGCACTGGAAACATCTTGTGCCTCTGCCTACATATCCAAGGTAAGCATGCAGCATGGTATTTCCACTCCCAGCCCCTCTACGCCGTGTGTTTCTCTGTGCAGGGGCCGTGCACCTAGGACTTTCCCAGCCGAGGTCTCCATCACGCCGGCACCGACACAGCACAGACCTTGGGTGAACCAGCGGCGGAAGGCGCGGGCTGGGCCCTAGGCGAGGACCTCTCCACCTCCGGTGTTCGAGATTCCAACCAGGAACTGCTTCGCCCCTCTCCGTCAGACCAGACCTAACGCTGTGATTGTCAGGGACTCCATTGTGCGGAATGTCCGCGTCGCTTCATCTAAAGGTAAGGTGAACACACACTGTGTTTCTAGTGCTCATGTCCTTGATGTCGCTGCGCAGGTATCCGGGATCCTGAAGAAGGACGAGCGCATTGGAGCAGTTTTGTTGCACGCGGGGACGAACGACATCAGGCTGCGGCAGACGGAGGTTCTGAAGAGGGACTTCTCCAGCCTGATCGAGACGGTACAAGGCAGATCACCCACTACAAAGATCATCATCTCTGGACCTCTTCCCACATACAGACGTGGAGCCGAAAAGTTCAGTAGACTTCTAGCTTTAAATGACTGGTTAGTTTCTTGGTGTAATGAACAGAATCTGCTGTTTGTTAATAACTGGAATCTGTTCTGGGAGAGGTTGTTTCGTCCTGATGGCCTGCACCCCAGCAGCCTCGGAGCGGAAATGTCAGACAACATCTCCAAGGCACTACACTCCAAGTGACTGCCTACCATAAGTATATCTTCCTATAATAACAACGTTCAACATAATCAATCTTCAATTAATAGTCAAGCACCTGTAATACATACTATAGAGACTGTGTCTGTTCCCCGAACTATAAAAATACAGAGAAAATCTCGGAAAGTCTGTCTTCGTAACCTAATTAACATAAAATTAAATCATACTAAATGCACATCTAGCACCTTTAATCTGAAGCTAGGACTATTAAATATTAGATCTCTTGCGTCTAAGGCTCTTATTGTTAACGAAATCATTCCTGATCAGGAATGTAATTTAATGTGTTTAACAGAAATTTGGATTAAATCAAACGAGTACATAGCATTAAATGAAGCCAGTCCTCCTGGATAAAGTTATGTACATCAGACTCGTTCAACTGGTAGAGGAGGAGGTGTTGGTCTCATCCATAGTCAAAATCTAGGCGTCACACAAAAACCTAGTCATAAATTTAATTCTTTTGAAAGTCTTTATACCAGTATAACTTATGTAGCCACAAAAAATAAGTCAATTCCTCTAATTATTATTTACAGACCCCCAGGGCCATATACTGAATTTCTTAGTGAATTTGCAGGCTTTATCTCAAACCTGGTTGTGTCTGTAGATAAAGCATTAATCGTCAGTGATTTTAATATTCATTTTGATAACCTGGAAGACCCTCTGAGAATAGCGGTTGTGTCCATCTTAGATTCAGTAGGGATTAATCACAACGTAATCGGACCTACTCATAATGGTGGTCACACTCTTGACCTGATACTAACATACGGATTAAGTATAGAAAATATTATAATTTTTCCGCAGTCTGAAGTTGTCTCAGACCATTATCTTATCTCGTTCATAATACATATTGATCATAATATTTCCACCTCGCCTCGCTTGTCATATCCCAGCCCTGCCAAGACTCAATTTCCCAGGAGGCAACACTCACTCCCAACATGGCCGCTGCAAACGACACCTCCCGCTCACGCATGCGCTCACCCTCCCCAGAGTTCTAAGCACACACCTGCAAGCCATTACAAGGACAATCACACCACAGTATTAGAGAGACTGTGGAAGAGAGGAGAGTTTGCGAAGTAATGTTCAGTTGACTCGTTTCTCTGTCATTTCCTAAGCCGTTTCTCGTACATTGACTAAGCTACCTTTTGACCAGTTATTCCGCCCCTGACTTCGAGCTCTGCCTTGCTTCCTTTGTTTGTTTGACCGATCGCCTGATCCTCGCCTGTTTATCGACCACGAACTTTGTCTGACCCCTTTGGATATTTCTGCCTTGATGCCTGTCACCTGCGACTGCCTCCGCCCCCACCTATGGTACGTGACAGATTACTTCGTTTACAATGGAAGCAGCGGGTGATCCGCATGTGCAACAAGCCATTGAAAGCCACGGCCGGGTTCTGAGCGGCCATATGCAACAAATAGCCAACCTGAACGAACAGGTAGCTAAGCTAAACCAGGCCGCGCCAGCCGCTACTACAGCATCTCCGCGTCTTCCTCCTACCCCGGCGCCGGAAAAATATGACGGAGATCCGACCCATTGCCGAGGCTTTCTCCTTCAGTGCTCCTTGTTTTTTTCTACATACCCCGACATGACGGAAAATCGCAAGATCATCCATTTTATGGAGTTGTTAACTGGAAGAGCACTACTCTGGGCCACAGCCGAGTGGGAGCAGGCAGATGGTTCCATCGCTACATATGATCAACTGACCGAGCGATTCCGGATTGTATTCGATCATTCTCCCAACAACAGGGAGACTGGGGAGGAACTGTTAACTCTGCAACAAGGGACGTGGCGGACTATGCGCTGGAATTTCGCACTGTAGCAGCTAGAAGTGGATGGAACCAACCTGCTTTAAAAACCATGTTTCGCAGAGGATTAAATCCTGACGTCGTGACTGAACTTGCCTGTCGCGATGATCAACTAACCCTCGATTCACTCATCAGCCTGGCCATCCTTCTTGACCGACTGCTACAAAGTTGCCGTCCAACATACAGTGAGGGGAATCTGGCGGAGCTCCTCTCAATCCGCATTTTTCATGCCTGTGGTATTAGAATACTCAACCCTGTCTTGTACTCTAGAGGCGCTAATCGACTCAGGAGCAGCGGGGAATTCCATTGACCAGTCCACCGTCCAGCAATACAATATCCCCGTTCGACCGCTACACACTCCACGCCGGATCCAAGCCATCGATGGGGCTCCCATCGGGAGGGGGTTCATCACCCACTGCACCGAACCAATCACCCTCCAAACCAGTGCACTTCATCAGGAGAGTATCGTTTTTTATGTCACGATTTTCACCCGACACCCATTGGTCCTGGGCCTTCCCTGGCTAGAGCACCATAATCCAGTCATTTCCTGGACTCAGAAGGAGATCACGCACTGGTCCCCTCATTGCATTAAGAATTGTATTCGGGCACCTGTACTCATGTTAGCTACCACGTCCATAGAAAGTCCGAACTGTACCACAACCATCCACATTCCCATGGAGTACCGGTACCTCAGCGAGGTATTTAGTAAGAAAAAGGTGAGTGGCTTACCCCATCATCGGCCCTATGACTGCACTATTGATTTGCTACCGGGAGCTACGCCACCCTGTGGAAGGGTCTACCCCCTAACACAGAGGGAGCAACGCACGATGGAGGATTACATTCAGGAAGCCCTACTCCAGGGTTACATACGACCCTCCACGTCGCCAGCATCCGCCAGGTTCTTTTTTGTGGAGAAAAAGGGAGGGGGCTTGAGACCATGCATAGATTATAGAGGCCTAAACCAATGTTGCAGCAGGTATCGCTATCCTCTACCACTAGTCCCCGTCTCTTTAGAACAGCTACGTACCGCCACCATTTTTACTAAGCTAGATTTGCGCAGTGCTTACAACTTGGTCCGGATTCAAGAAGGGGATGAATGGAAAACGGGGTTCAGCACCACCTCCGGGCACTATGAATACCTGGTCATGCCGTACGGATTTTCTAATGCTCGTGCTACGAGAAATGCTGGGGCGTTACGTTATCACGTATATTGATGATATCCTGATTTATTCCAATTCCAAGGAGGAACACATTCATCACGTGCGCCAAGTCTTGTAACGACTACTCCAGCACCAATTATACATCAAAGCAGAGAAGTGTGAATTCCACAGAGACACTATCTCCTTTTTGGGTTATATCATCAGCCCAGAGGGGATTACCATGGATCACAGCAAAGTCCGAGCCGTGGTAGAATGGCTCAGACCCGTGACGGTGAAGGAGCTCCAAAGATTTCTGGGCTTCGCTAACTTTTATAGAAGATTTATTCGGAATTTTAGTTCCATCGCAAATCCACTGATGTCTTTGTTAAAGGGAAAACCCAAACGCCTGTCCTGGAACCACGCTACCCAGGCTGCATTCGATCAACTCAAGAAGGCCTTCACGACTGCTCCCATCATTAAACACCCAGACCCATCCAAACCGTTCACTGTGGAGGTGGACGCCTCCGAAACAGGTGTAGGAGCCGTTCTATCACAACGTTTTGGAGAAAGGCCCAAGCTCCACCCAGTGGCCTTTTTCTCACGCAAATTATCCTCTGCTGAAAGAAACTATGACGTGGGGAATCGAGAACTCTTGGCCGTCAAACTAGCACTCGAGGAATGGTGGCACTGGTTGGAGGGAGCCACACACCCCTTTGTCATCTTCACGGACCACAAGAACCTCGAATATCTACGTAAGGCTAAAAAGTTATCATCTCGACAAGCCCGATGGGCGTGGTTCTTCACCAGGTTCCAGTTCTCCCTGTCATACCGTCCTGGGTCCAAGAACACCAAGGCTGACACCCTGTCTCGTCTAGACCACAAGGAAGTATTGAACAGCCACGAGGAATACATTATTCCCCCCTCATGTATCATAGGAGCTCTAGAGTGGGAGCTGGATCAAGTTCTGGGCAAGGTTCCCACGTCTCAAGTGCCTGAGAACTGCCCTTGGGGAAGACTCTTCGTTCCTGAATGTCACCAACAAGAACTCGTTATCTGGGCCCACACGGTAGTAGGTACAGGGCACCCTGGGGCCCAACGCACGTATCAGTTGCTACGGGAGAAGTACTGGTGGCCCAATATGGAGAGGGACATACACCGTGTGGTGGCCTCATGTTCTTTATGTGCACGAAGTAAGGTACCACGGAGACTTCCAGCTGGAAAACTCAAGCCACTACCCATAATACATATGATCATAATACATGTTTATCGACCACGAACTTTGTCTGACCCCTTTGGATATTTCTGCCTTGATTCCTGTCACCCGCGACTGCCTCCGCCCCCACCTACGGTACGTGACATCGCTACTGCATAAAACGTACTTTCACATCAGCTACTGCACCGAGCTTCATAAATAACCTCTCAGAAACATCGATTAGATTTGGATCACCGTCGGATCCGACAGAACTCGATCATACGACTGAAGGTTTGGAGTCAACACTCCGCTACACGCTAGATAGAGTGGCTCCACTCAAAAGAAAAATAATTAGAGAGAAAAAGTTAGCACCCTGGTATAACAATCAAACACGTACCTTAAAACAGACAACTCGTCAATTAGAACGTAAATGGCGTCAAACCAAACTGGTGATATTCCAAACAGCGTGGAAGGAGAGCCTCCTGAAATATAGAAAATCTCTTAGCGATGCTAGAAAAATCTATCTCTCCACCTTAATAGGAGATAACAAAAACAATTCTAGATATCTATTCAACAAAGTAGCAAAATTAACTAGGAATAAAACAACTACAGAGAGGAACACTCAATCATTACATAGCAGTGAAGATTTCATGAAATTTTTCATTGGTAAGGTTGAAAATATTAGATGTGAAATTCAGGCTATTAAATTAAAACCAGACAGTATTGTATCAAACCCATTAGATGATAATGTAGCAATATAAGATTAATGTTTAGAGTGTTTTGCTCCGCTTAGAGAGACTGAACTAGCTTCATTGATCTCTTCAGCTAATTCGTCAACTTGCTTACTAGATCCTGTGCCTACATGTTTCTTTAAACAGATTTGTCCAGGAGTAATTGAACCACTTTTAAATATAATCAATTCTTCCCTTAGCACTGGCTATGTACCTAAATCGCTTAAATTAGCAGTTGTTAAACCCCTGATAAAAAAAACCTGACCTTGACCCCTCTCAACTGTCCAGCTATAGACCTATATCAAATCTCCCCTTCATCTCTAAGATCTTAGAAAAGGTTGTAGCAAAGCAGTTATGCTCGTACTTACATAGGAATAACATTTATGAAATGTATCAGTCAGGATTTAGACCTCATCATAGCACAGAGACAGCGTTAGTTAAAGTAGTAAATGACCCACTACTGGCCTCTGATCAGGGTTGTGTCTCGCTGCTTGTGTTACTTGACCTTAGTGCAGCTTTTGATACTATAGATCATACTATTCTCCTTGATAGATTAGAACATCTTGTTGGCATTAAGGGAACAGTCCTCTCTTGGCTCAGGTCTTATCTGACTGATCGTTATCAATTTGTAGATGTAAATGGAGACTTCTCAGCGCATACCGAGGTTACCTTTGGAGTTCCACAGGGTTCTGTTTTAGTCCCACTGCCTTTTACTTTGTATATGCTACCTCTGGGTCAAATTATTCGTAAACATGGAATTAGCTTCCACTGTTATGCTGATGATACACAGTTGTATGTTTCAGCGAAGCCAGAGGACAGACAGCAGCTTAGTAAAGTTGAGGATTGTGTAAAGGACATTAGACGTTGGATGTTAACTAACTTCCTTTTTAATTCTGATAAAACAGAAATACTTGTATTAGGACCACGTGTAGTTAGAAATAAGCTTTCTGATCACATGGTTACTCTGGATGGACTTTCTGTTTCATCATGTACAGTAGTAAAAGACCTTGGAGTGATTATTGACTCCAGCCTATCATTTGATGCTCATGTAGATAATATTACTAGAATAGCCTTCTTTCATCTCAGAAATATTTCTAAGATAAGAAATATATTGTCACTACATGATGCAGAAATATTAGTTCATGCATTCATCAACTCTAGATTAGATTACTGTAATGCCTGACTGTCTGGATGTTCCAGTAGGAACATAAACAAACTCCAGTTAGTCCAAAATGCAGCTGCTAGAGTCCTAACTAGAACCAGAAGATACAACCACATCACCCCAATCTTATCCACACTGCATTGGCTCCCAGTTAAATCTCGCATTGATTATAAAATACTTTTATTAAATTATAAAGCACTAAACGGTCTCACACCACAGTATATAATCGACCTTTTGGTTTTCTATGATCCGCCACACTTACTTAGATCAAAAGATGCAGGCTATTTGACGATACCTCGAATAGTGAAGGCTACAGCAGGGGGAAGAGCTTTCGCTTATAGAGCCCCACTGTTATGGAACAGTCTTCCAATTAGTGTTCGGGACTCAGACACAGTCTCACTGTTTAAGTCTAGGCTTAAAACGTATTTGTTCACTCACCCCTACCCTGACTAGTCTCTCTATTATGCTAATTCTCAGTCCTAATAATCTTTTCTCTCCTCTCTCCTTCTGCCGAGCCACACGTGATTTTATGGAGATACTAGAGATCCTGATCCTTTCTGATCTCCAGACCTGCCTGATCCGTTTAGGATGTCCTGACTCTGGATGGAGCTCTAATCTACTCCAATTCCAGACTGCTGGGACTACGGCTGCTTCTATGGCCATACAGAATTCATATAAGTCAATAATGAACTTTTTCACATTATCTGTTGTTACCCAGATGAGGATGGGTTCCCTTCTGAGTCTGGTTCCTCTCAAGGTTTCTTCCTCTTAAAACATCTTAGGGAGTTTTTCCTTGCCACCATCGCCACTCAGTGGCTTGCTCAGTTGGGATAAATTCGCACCTTTAATATCTGTATACCATGTTGATATTTCTGTAAAGCTGCTTTGAGACAATGTCTATTGTAAAAAGTGCTATACAAATAAAATTGAATTGAATTGAATTGAATAAGGGGCTCTGGGAACAATGAGGGCCGCAAGATAAGTGGCTCTGGGAAAAGCGAACACCGTGGGATCAGGGTCACTCAAAAACGTTGATTAACGTATGTAATGGTGTTCTGGGACAGTTAACTTTAAACATATTGGTGTCTGGGTCCGCCTGACCCTAAGAAAACCGTATAAATAGGAGAGCTTCAGCTCTGGGTTTTTTAGATCACCCTTGGGACGTCTCAACTGTGTGGATCTCATGGAACAGATAAACTTGGACCCTTGCTTCTTCTCACTCACTGGCTCTCTGTCACGTTTCGTGGCGTAGAGGAAAATAGGACGGATGCAAGCGCAGTTGGAACGGTTTTCTTTATTGAAAAACACAGGCAGGGAAATCCAAAACGTGATCCAGAAACGCAATCCAAAACATGCAAGAGGTCAGGTGATCGGCAAACAGGCATACACAGGGGTAGGCAGGAATCAAGGTCGTGGTCATGGAAAACAGGGTCAATAAACAAAACGAGAAACATAAACAACAGCGAGGGACTGGTAGCGGAGAAACCAGCGTGAACTAAACTAACGAACCTAAACATGAACTAAGACATGGGCTATGACTATGACTATGACATTCACAATGAACACATCTACATCTAAATCATCTAATCTATCTACTCTAATATTCCGCGTTGAGTGTTGGGAGGCACGCGACATGATGAGCCTCGTAACTGCTAACAGCTGAGGGCAATACAGACACACGTGACACCACAACCAATGACAGGACAGGGAGGAGACATAACAGAAACATAAACAGATGCACGTGTCGAAATGTCACAACTGCCACATGGGAGAAGCAGGTGCTCGCGCACCTGCTCGTGCATGCGCGCTCACATGCTCCACAGCGTGCTGCACAAAGGGGGACTCATGACAGAACCCCCCCCAAAAGCACTCCTCCTGGAGTGCCACGAGACATCCATCTTCATTGGCGGCCCCGGCCCCCTGGGCAGAACATCCCAAGCAAGGCGACCGCACGGCGTTCTTGGCAAAACAGGAAGGCAGAGCAACGTTCTCGACGGAGCAGGGAAGCAGGGCGACGTCCTCGTCAGAGCAGGAAAGCGGGGCGACGTCCTCGTCAGAGCATAAAAGCGGAGCGACGTCCTCATCGGAGCAGGAAAGCGGAGCGACGTCCTCGGCGGAGCAGGGAAGCGGAGCGACGTCCTCGGCTGAGCATAAAAGCGGAGCGACGTTCTCGTCGGAGCATGAAAGCGGAGCGACATCCTCGGCAGAGCAGGAAAGCAGAATGACGTCCTCGGCGGAGCAGGAAAGCAGAGCGATGTCCCTGGCTGAACAGGAGGACAGAGCGACGACCACAGCCGAGCAGGCAGGCTGAGCGAAGTCCTCGGCGGAGCAGGGAAACAGATCGCTGTACTCAGCAGTGCAGGAAAGCGAAGCAAGGTCCCCTGCGAGGCCAGGGAGAGGAGCGTGGGTCTCCGCGAGGCCAGGGAGAGGAGCGTGGGTCTCCGCAAGGCCAGGGAGAGGAGTGTGGGTCTCCGCGAGGCCAGGGAGAGGAGCGAGGGTCTCCGTGAGGCCAGGGAGAGGAACGAAGCTCTCCACAAAGCAGGAGGGGGGAACGATGTCCTCCGTGGAGCAGGACCACAGCCGAGCAGAAAGGCAGAGGGACGACCTCATATGGGGGCACCGAGGTCGCCAGGTTAATCTCAGGCTGCAGCTCTGTAGTTGAGACCATCTCGTAGGTCTCAGGCTGGGGCTCTGACGTCACCATGTGAGTCTCGGGCTTGAGCAGAACGTGGTCGGCCATGTCGGCAGACTGGGGCGTGAGCAGAACTTGGCTGTCCGTGTCAGCAGACTCGGGCATGAGCAGAACTTGGCTGTCCGTGTCGGCGGACTCGGGCGTGAGCAGAACTTGGCTGTCGGTGTCGGCAGACTCGGGCGTGAGCAGAACTTGGCTGTCCGTGTCGGCGGACTTGGGCGTGAGCAGAACTTGGCTATCAGTGTTGGCGGACTCGGGCGTGAGCAGAACTTGGCTGTCAATGTCGGTAGACTCGGGCATGGGCAGAACTTGGTCGGCCGGGTCGGTAGACTTGGGCGTGGGCAGAACTTGGGCGGCCGTGTCGGTAGATTTGGGCGTGGACAGAACTTGGGCGGCCGTGTCGGTAGACTTGGGCGTGGGCAGAACTTGGGCGGCCGTGTCAGTAGACTTGGGCATGAGCGGAACTTGGTCAACTGGGTCAGCAGGCTTGGACATGAGCGGAACTTGGTCAATCAGGTCAGCAGGCTTGGACATGAGCAGAACTTGGTTAACTGGGTGAGCAGGCTTGGATATGAGCAGAACTTGGTCAGCAGGCTTGGACATGAGCGGAACTTGGTCAACTGACTTGGGTGTGAGCAGAGCTTGGTGGTCCGTGTTAACATACACTTGGTGGCTCATCCACTCATAATGCATGTGGAATGGCAGGTCAGCACTGTTCGCCACATTGACTCCCTTCAACAGCTTATCCAGGTTGGGGCTCTGCCCTGGTTCCCCAAACTCCTTCAAAAACAGGTCCATAAATTGCCTACTGTCCTCCAGTACCCGGGATCTCATGGCTGCTAATTGCTGCGCCCAATTACGAGCTGGGCCAAAAAACCGGGACACCATGAACCTTATCCATTGCTTCTCCTCTGGCTTCAGGTCAAACAGGCTGGAGAAGTAGAACTGACAGTCTACCAAAAAATAGTCCAGATAACCAAAGAACCCATCATACCGATCGGGAAGGTCCACGAAAGTCTCTTGTAGAAACTGCATCGAGTCCAAGGCGGGGATGATTGGCGTGGACTTCCGGGTTCTGCGTCCTCTCCGTTCTCGTGCTGCATCCATTGTGGGGCAGAATATTCTGTCACGTTTGGTGACGTAGAGGAAAATAGGACGGATGCAAGCGCAGTTGGAACGGTTTACTTTATTGAGAAACACAGGCAGGTAAATCCAAAACGTGATCCAGAAACGTAATCCAAAACATGCAAGAGGTCAGGTGATCGGCAAACAGGCATACACAGGGCTAGGCAGGAATCAAGGTCGTGGTCACGGAAAACAGGGTCGATAAACAAAACGAGAAACATAAACAAGAGCGAGGGACTGGTAGCGGAGAAACCAGCGTATACTAAACTAACGAACCTAAACATGAACTAAGACATGGGCTATGACTATGACTATGACATTCACAATGAAACACATCTACATCTAAATCATCTAATCTATCTACTCTAATATTCCACGTTGAGTGTTGGGAGGCACGCGGTATATCTGCCGACATGATCAGCCTCGTAACTGCTAACAGCTGAGGGCGATACAGACACACGTGACACCACAACCAATGACAGGACGGGGAGGAGACATAACAGAAACATAAACAGATGCACGTGTCAAAATGTCACAACTGTCCACATGGGAGAAGCAGGTGCTCGCGCACCTGCTCGTGCACGCGCGCTCACATGCTCCACAGCGCGCTGCACAAAGGGGGACTCATGACACTCCCGGTGTCTTACTTTCTACCTTCATCTGGTTAATATATGTGAGTATCTGTTTCTATGTTAAATATTAATTGTCTTTGGGTAATAGGCAAAAATTGATGCAAAATTCCTTTCATTTTTGCTGGCACTCTTTTGTCGCACATGACTCCAGTAGTTCTTCTCCAGCTGGCCCAACCTGCTTGGATCCTGTGGTTGACCTCTTGTCGGCTCGTTCCATTTTTCTCCACAATGGATCCAAGGTAGCAGCAGTTGTCTGCTTGTTCAATTTCTTCTCCATCATTGAACTTCAATGAGTCATGGTTTTCAGGATCACCAGTGCACATGTATTTGGTCTTCTTGCTGTTAATTTTCAGTCCCCCCTTTTTGAGCGCGGCTCTCCAGCTTTCCAGTGCTGTTTCAGCTTGGCGTTTGCTCTCCAGGCATAGTATGATGTCATCGTCCATGGTGGTTCTTGCTGGAGTCCTCCTGTCAGCCTGTCCATGAGGGTGATAAACAGAAATGGACTTAAGGCTGACCCCTGGTGGAGTCCAACCTTAACGTCAAAGCTGTCTGTAGTTCCCACAGCGCTTTTGACTTTGGTCTTACTGTCAGCTGTTGTGGATAAAAATGACATGAAATAAACACGAGGGAGACCTAGTATGAGTAATATGTAATTTTATTGAAAATTCACAGGACTGGTTGGATTCACACTTTAAGATCTTTAAGAGTAACACACTATGGTTTATTAGTCACAGAGAAATATAAGAGGAGGGCAGGCTGAGAAACACACACACTCTTGTACAGTCAAGGGCAGGCATGCAGACATAACACACACAAAGGCCCCAACGCACACACATAACATTATGAGATAACATCATGAGACTAAGACTCTCTATAATTGTTTTCTCTCTCTCCCACTTTCAATCCTAATGGTAGTCATAAAGTTTCTTTCAAAACATCATGGTAAATTTGATAAGCCTCTTTCAAAACATCATGGTAAATTTGATAAGCCTTTTTTTAAACATCATGGTAATGTAGATGAGCTCTTTTTAACTCTATTGGTATTGAAATCATAGTCTTTCTAAAATATATTGGTTATCTACTGTGTAAATACAGTATAAATACTGGAGCTTGAGCTCCAGGTGTGAGATCACTTCTGAGAATTCTCATTGGTGTGGATCTCGTGAGGTGGAAATAAAATCTGGACCCTTGCTTCTTCTCACTCACGGCTGGTGTCTTTTTTTCTATCTCCAACTGGGTTCACAGATGTAAGTATTTGCTTCTATGTTGAATTTTAAGTGTCTTTGGGTAATAGGCTAAATGTGGGCCAGCACAGCATACATGTCTTTAACTGCTCTGACATATTTGGCTGGCACACCTGACTGGTGCAAGGCACGCCAACCCTGTTCACGTGAGACTTTATCATATGCTTTCTCCAGGTCCACGAATATGCAACGCAGTTCTTTTTGCCCTTCTCGGTGCTTCTCCATGAGCAACCGCAGGGCGAACAGAGCTTTATGGTGCTCTTGCCCGGAACAAATCCAAACTGTTGCTCGCTGACAGGGACAATTTTGCCGAGTCTATCTTCTATGATTCTCTCCCAGAGTTTCATAGTGTGGCTGATGAGCTTCAGACCACGATAGTTGGAGCAGTTCTGTACGTCTCCCTTGTTTTTGAAGATGGGTACTAGAACACTTTTTCTCCATTCCGCTGGCATTACTTCGGTGTTCAATATATGATTTAACAGCCCAGTGAGAAACCCTATCGCCATATCGCCCAAGCATCTCCAGGCTTTGATAGGGATCTCATCTGGGCCCGTAACTTTGTTGGGCTTCATTTTCTTCATTGCCGCTTGCACTTCTTGTTTGCTGATTGATGGTACTTCTTCTTTGTTCTCCAGTTCTTGTTTGTATCTTTTTCCACGTTGGTTCTTTTCATTCAGGAGCTGCTTGTAGTATTCTTCCCATCTTTGTTGGATCTCAATAGTCTGTGTTAGTACCTTTCCGTCTTTCCCACTACGGTTCTGTTGGCGTGCTAAACGATACAGTTCCCGTTCCCCTCCTCCATTTTCTATTCGTTTGTACAGTTCTTCGTAGGCTTCTCGCTTTCACCTTTGCCACGCTTTCTTTGCTTCTTTGTTGGCTTTCTTGTACTCTTCTGAAATTCTTTCATCTTTGGTTGTTTCCCATAGTTTTTTCGTTTCTTTCTTCCGCTGTATGCTGGTTTGTACTTCTGGGTTCCACCACCACGTTTCCTTATTTTCACTTCTCAGCCCTTTGGACTAACCCAGGGTGTTTACTGCTGCTAGCCTAATTATGTTGGCAGTAGTAGTTCAGTTCGACGGCAGGGTGCTTTCTCCTCCATTTGCTCGCATTACCTCCGCTCTAAAGTTACTCATCCCCTCCTCCGTTTTGAGCTTCCATCATTTTTTCGTCTGGGTTCCTTGCTTTTCTGGCATCTAATGGTTGTGCAGCATACTACTGGTCTGTGTTGCCGTGCCACGTTATCTCCGGCTATTACCTTACAGTCTCTAGTCTCTCTCAAATCTCTCCACCTGCAGAGGATGTAATCTACTTGGGAGCGTTTCTCTCCACTGCAGTAGGTAGCACGTTGTTTCTCTTTTTTGAAGAAGAACGTGTTAAGCACTGCGAGCTCCATGCTTTTTGCGAAATCTATGATTTTCTGACCTTCGTCATTTCTTATCTTCAGCCCATGTCGACCAAAGACCTGCTCATCCCCATGTTCCCTTCACCCACATGACCGTTAAGGTTGCCTCCTAAGAATAGTCTTTCCTCTTTCAGAATTTCTTCTATTAAGGGCTCTAGCTCGCTCCAAAAACTCTCCTTCTCTGCTTTGCTGCATCCGACTTGTGGGGCGTATGCGCTAACTATGTTTACTAACGTGTCTTCTACTTGGAGTTTAAGTCTCATTGCTCTGTCTGATACTCGCTTCACCTCTTCGACTTGATCTATGTGCTTCTCAGACAAGATGATGCCCACTCCGTTTCTTTTCCCATCTGAACCATGGTAAAATAGTTTGTAGCCTTCGCCTATTCCTTTCGCTTTGCTGCCTTTCCACTTAGTCTCTTGTACGCAGAGAATGTCAAGTTTGCGCTTCTCTACCATGTCAGTCAATTCTCTCCCCTTGCCCGTCATTGTGCCAACGTTGAGGGACCCGACGTAGTGGATCTGCGTAGTGGGTCCTACAGTGTTCGCGCTTCAGCTTGATGCGTTTCCCTCCTTTGTCACTGCGTCTGCGTGTTGTCTGTGAAGCTTCTTTCTTCTTTCTTCGTCCAGCAGTAGCACATTTTCCTTCGGCACCCTGTTGGGCAACAGTGCCGATGTCAGTCGTTGTTATCCCTGTCCTCGACCGATCCGGTATGGAGTTTTTAAGCTTGATTCGCATGTTGTTTTGGCTAGGGTTTTTTATGCCGGATGCCCTTCCTGACACAACCCTCCCCAATTATCCTGGCTTGGGACCGGCACTGGTCCTGTGCATGCATGGAGCCAGTGGCTGGGTTTGTTTTTAGATATATAAAGGTTATAATAGAAAAGCCACATTTCATCCTGAATTTCATTTTGATTTACAATTATGATATAATTAATCTCAAGTTTATGAATATTTTTCTTTGTTTGTCTTTGTTTTTCAAGGCCGAAACATAATGATTTTTTCCCTCCTTCTTCAATCCACCGGGCTCTTGAACAGATATAAGCTCCAAACTCAATAAGCCCCACTACACAGCCTCACTACATTCAGCCTATGGGGTGGTCACGTGAAGAACAAACGACTCAAACCCAAAGACTCGAGAGGTGAACTAATCATTTCTGTTTCCAGGAAACAAACGTGACAAATGTGATGTGACAAAAGAAAGAACGACTCGGATCAGGAGGTGAGGTGAACTAACAGACTGCATAACCTGAAGACCAGCTAAGTCTTAATCATTTCTGTTTCTCATAATTCAGCCTTGGCTGCATTCGCCTATAGTTTATTTTATAGTTTATTAAGTACTAGATGTGTTGGGGAATTTAACATGTAACATTTTAATTATATTCTGCTGAAATGAACGAAATGACTCGAAAAAATATCAGTTCATTTTGCTGAACAAGATTCAAAGATCCAAGTCAGTAAAATGATCCGGACTTCAAATCACTAGCAAAGACAGCAGCTCTTCATGAGAGTATGGTTATTAGCCGCATGTAAATTTCAGGGGCGAGGCTTTTAGACACTTAGCGGTAATAGCGCCGAAAGCAGAAAAGGTTGGGGTTACGCATGTAACCCTGTTCCCTGAGAAGGGAACGAGACGTTGCATTTAGCATAACAGTATGGGAATGCCTTGCGCGCGTGACCGGTATCTGAAGCTTGTGTAAAATCATGCCTCTACTTATAGGCCTGCCATGATCAGGTGACGTGGCAATTAAGCGCGTCGCATGATATATATATGGCACCTGTGAACCATGCCGCCAGCCTCTATTATCTGAAGCGAAGACGCAATTCACAGGCCTGCCCTGGTATAACAGTGCTATGCACCGTCTCGTTCCCTTCTCAGGGAACAGGGTTAAATGTGTAACCCCGACGTTCCCTTTCAAAGGGAACTTCGACGTTGCATTTAACATAACAGTATTGGAACGGGAATACCCACTCCGTCATACCGAGGGTACGGCCTGTTCAAAAATACTCAAGCCCGAGGGTCACTGCAAGACACTCGAGCCCGGGGTGGAATGAATATCCAGGCTGTAATAACGAATGAATGTGTGTGGCGTAGACCACCCTGCAGCCGCACACACATCCTGCAAGGATACCCCTTTGGACAAAGCCTTCGAGGAGGCGACCTCCCTCGTGGAATGAGCTCTTATGCCCAGAGGCATGGTGAGACCGTGTGTCGTAAGCCCTAGAGATTGCTTCCACTATCCAATTAGAGATGCGCTGCTTTGACACAGCATCACCTTTCCTGTCGCTGCCAAAGCAGACCAGTAGCTGCTCCGACTTACGCCACTGGCCGGAGCGGTGGACGTAAGTACAGAGAGCCCTTACTGGACACATCAGGTGCATCCTCTCTTGTTCCGGTGTGAGGAACAGAGGAGGGCAGAAAGCCTGCAACACTACAGGGTGGGCAGCCGATGTAGGCACTTTAGGAATATAATCTGGCCTAGGATACAGGAAGGCCTTGGCTAATCCAGGGGTAAAGTCAAGGCAGGAAGGGGCAACAGAGAGAGCTTGTAGACCTCCCACTCACTTGAGAGATGTCAGGGCCAGTAAAAGAGCTACCTTTAGAGTCAGAAGCTTTAGAGTCAAATGGGGCCCCTGGCAGACCTTCCAAGACCACAGCAAGGTCCCAGGAAGGTATGCATGGCCTGCAGATGGGCCTCAGCCGTCTGACACCACGCATGAACCTCGAAGTTAGAGTATGTTGCCCCACAGAGGCTCCATCAACAGGGGCATGGCTGGACGAAATGGTGGCCATGTAACCCTGATTGTAGAAGGAGCCACCCTGCTGAGAAATGTTCTTGTAAGAACTCCAGAACTGTAGCTATTGCGCAGTTCACTGGGTCTAGCTGATGTTCCTCATACCACAAGACAAAAAGCTGCCACTTGAGCGCATACAATTTCCTTGTGGATGGTGCTCTAGCATTTAACATGGTCTCTACCACCTCAGTTGTGCGACCAGAATCTATGAGCTGGTGCCCCTCAGGGGCCAGACCCACAGTTTCCATAGTTCTGGCTGAGGGTGATAAATCAGCCCTCCGGCTTGAGACAGTAGATCCACCCTAAGGGCTCAAATGGGGCACCCAACAGACCTGCCAGGACCACAGAAGGTTCTAGGAAGGTATGTGCGGCCTGCAGATGGGCCTCAGCCATCTGACACCACACATGAACCTCGAAGTTAGAGGATGTTGCCCCACAGAGGCTCCATCAACAGGGGCATGGCTGGCCGAAACTGCGGCCAAGTAACCCTGATTGTAGAAGGAGCCCACCCTGCTGAGAAATGGTAGATCCCCTCTAAGGGCTCAAATGGGGCACCCGACAGACCTTCCAGGACCACAGAAGGTCCCAGGAAGGTATGCGCGGCCTGCAGATGGGCCTCAGCCGTCTGACACCACGCATGAACCTCGAAGTTAGAGGATGTTGCCCCACAGAGGCTCCATCAACAGGGGCATGGCTGGCCAAAACGGTGGCCAAGTAACCCTGATTGTAGAAGGAGCCCACCTCACTGAGAAATGTTCTTGTAGGAGCTCCAGGACTGTAGCTATTGCGCAGTTTACTGGGTCTACAGTGGATCCCTGCGGACGGGAATCTCCCAAGGAGTGCCATCTCGCAAGAATATTATCTCTCAGAACCATGTTCGAGCTGGCCAAAAAGGTGCTACTAGCAGACTGTCTTGGCGAACTCTCGCTAGAGCTTGTGGGAGCAGAGCGATGGGGGAGCAGCATACAGATGTGACCTCGGCCACATGTGTGGACTCCACCCCAAAAGTCTCCCAAGATCCAGCTTTATCTTGCTCAGTGTTGATAGGATTGATACTACGTATGTTGGGGATAGAAACGCCCTCATCGTAGTAGAATCCTATAACCCCTAGAAGAGTTGTCCACTGCACCGGGGAAAGCATACTTCTCTGAGATTCAACCTGAGCCCCAAGCTCTTTATGTGGGCGAGAACAACATCTCGATGTTGAACCGCCAGCTCCATGGATCGTGCTAGAATTAACCAGTCATCCAGGTAGTTTGGTACACAGATGCCCTGGAGTCCCAATGGAGCCAGAGTGACATCCATGCACTTCATGAAGGTGCGAGGGGATAAAGCTAGCGAAATTCCTATGTGGAAATATGCACCTTTTAGATCTATCGCCACAAACCAGTTCTATTCTATTGGAGGGAGAGCATCAGATTTTCGTTGCCTTGTGTGAGCTCGCTGACCAGAGAACACTGAAAACTTGGGACAGCCTTGGCTAGGGGAGGCCCTACAGTAGCACTGGGGGCTAACTGCCCTAACAACCTCATGTCTCCTGATATGTCCCTCCATGGCCCCTCAGGACTGCTCTTCTTTGCCTGCTTGGCCTTTATGACCATTCTCAGATCAGGCCTAGTAGCAGGCTGCGACTGTGGCCGCCTGGTTCCCCTGGCTGTCTGCAGGGATTGGCAGGCTGCTATACTAGCCTTCTGGGTCTCCCTCACACTAGTGCTGGCCCAGGCTCCACTCGTGGACGGAGTAGTTTGCACGCTGCCCGATGGTCTTTTAGTGACGTTAACTATTCCACATTCTATTGGAGGCTCAGGCTCCACTCGTGGACGCCCGGGTGAGCTCGAGACAACAGGGAAGGAACTGGCTTTTTTTTTTTTGAATGCCGCCATATGTCGAGCTCACTCAGCAGGTCTGCTTGGTAGGCCTGCAACCCTGTCATTGTCTGCAGTGACCCACAAGCAAGACTACTACTGCATAGGCTTGCCCACCAATGCCACGGTGGCCTTACATGGCTTGGATACAAGCCGGCCCCCGTAATTACCTGCCGTCGGTGGAGAAAGTTAGCTCGCAAGCACCTCCTCCACCTGGAGCATAGCTAAATACCCATGCCGTTCATTCCCACAATGGCCGAATAATCCAACATCGTGGGGTTATGAATATGGCTTATGCGTGGTTTTCCCCCAGAAGCCTGAGATTTTGTCATGCACTTCTGGAAGACAGGGGAGTTTCTGCAGTGTGAGGGATTTACTTTTACTGGGTAATCACTTCAAGCAGCTCTTTATATGCTGCTCTCAGTTTTTAACACATCCTTCTAACTCCTCAGAGTCAGAGAGGAATTATTACCTTTTGGCTTTCCATAGCAGAAGGAGGAGTCACGACGCGAGCTCCAAAATCCAGCGAAGAGCCGAACCCGGAAGACAGAGCAAGAAATAGAGCAGCGCTCGTCTCCGGCTCCTCTTCCAGATCTATAAGAGATCCCCCAAACCTGAGACGGCTGGCTGCCTAGGCAGCAGCCGGCCCAGATCCGCGAGGCTCTGAGACCCGACTCACTTCGGCTTCCGTTTTTTTTCTTGAAGAGCGCGAGCCGCGAGCCGAGCTGCTTAATATAGGCATTACCATCGCATACTACACCGCTAACACTTCACCCAGCAAGTGTGCATTTTTCCCCATGATGAAACGGGAGCAAGCCGTAACACACTCCTTGAATTCTTTCTCGCTCATTACTTACCCCTCTTTTCCTCTAAAAAAGGATAGAAAAGTTTAGAGATTTTGAGAAAATATCGAGTAGAAATGAAGCGTTTTTGTCACACAAACAACAGACATGCAGTCTCGCTGAAGATAATAAGGCTGGCCGCGTGGTTCACAGGTGCCATATATATATCATGCGATGCGCTTAATTGCCACGTCACCTGATCATGGCAGGCCTATAAGTAGAGGCATGATTTTACACAAGCTTCAGATACCGGTCACGCGCGCAAGGCGTTCCCATACTGTTATGCTAAATGCAACGTCGACGTTCCCTTTGAAAGGGAATGAGCGTCCGCGAGCTCCTGCACAACCAAAGCAACTTAACTTTTTACAAAACATTCATTTAAAATAAATAAGTAACAAAACCAACACACAACAGGGTTAGTTTTAATATTTACGCTTTTACATAAAAAAAAAAATGGGCAATCGATCAAGTTTAAAGAGAGGCTATAAAACATTAAGCCAAATAGAACAACAAAAAACCCCTTTATTATTATTATTATTATTATTATTATTATAAATCAAAGCATACATAAAAAAAAACCTGTAGAGGGTTCAAGTGTCAAGTCTCTTCATCATATTGCTGATGTAAAATGGGCATTTCAAATCTAAAACCCACTCATATCAGTTCACAGTGACGTAATTTTATTGTAGAACTATACAGTATTTTGCCTTTAAATTTATAAGAACAGTCAACTGAATTGAGCAAAGACAAGTTTAATCTACTATAAGGTGCTCACTTCAAATTCTAAACTATTATGCTCTAATAGGGGATTCACAGTGGTGCACTGGGTAGCATTGGTACCTTACAGCACCAGGTTCCTGGGATTGATCCTTAGCTTGGGTTATTTTTACATGCTCATGTGGTTTTCCTTTGGTATCTCTGGTTTTCTCCCACTGTCCAAAAACATACAGGTAAGTGCATTGGCTATGCTAAATTCTGTCAACATATTCCTATCTCATGGTATATTGTTTCTGAAACCCCTCACACCACTTATATTGATAGGATATATCGGAGCCTTTGTCACAGGCTTCCCCCCACACACTTAAGCATTGCCAAATAACCCAAGCTCAAGATCATTTCCGTCACATAAGTGAAGGTTAGGACAAATGCAAGTGCAGATCAGAGCTTTATTATACGAGACACAGGCAGACAAATCCAAATTGAAAGGCAAAGACGTGGTAATCAAACAAGCGAGAAGTCAGGTGATCAGCAAACAACATGAACTAGATAGATACAGACTCAAGAAACGCTAGGCTATAAACAAGATCAAAACCATGAAAGGAAACATGAGGAACAATGTACAAAGGCTTCGTACGATGATAACACTCAATACTTCAAACTGAACATAGGCACATGAGGAGTTTAAATAACAAACGTAATCAGGGTTGAAACACAAAACAGCTGAGAACAGTGATGACGCATACGGGAAACAACCAATGACAATACAGGGATGCAGACAGGACAGAAATCATCACAAGGTTGGGGCGGCAAGCCTGCCCCAACCTTATGCCAGCCCTCAACTCCTTGAGGTGCCTGCTATCTGTTGGGGCTGTGAAGACATTTTGCCCAGAGGGCCAAGACCGCCGGGGGAAGGAGTATTTTTCCTGGCACTACCCTTTGAGGGGGGGTTCTGTCACGATTTCCCATCTCGCTAGCGGTGTAGCACCCAGCGCGCTCTATAACCCGAAGCAAGAGTGCACACTTCTGGGTTTTCAGACTCAGGTGCAAGCATAATGTTGTTGGTCCTGATTGACCTCAGACAGGAACAGGGTTTGGGAGGCCATCTCTTCGACCTCAGACAGGAAGTGGGTGTAGGAGGTCACCTCGTTGACCTCGGACAGGAACATGGCTTGGGAGGGTGTCTCTTCAACCTCTAGCAGGAATGACTTTATGCTGGAGCTCTGGGGAGGAGGTCGCCATGTTGACCTCCAACTGGGCCTCTGGAGCTGGGACTACCTTGTGGGTCTCGTGCTGGAGCTCTGGGGAGCAGATCGCCATGTTGACCTCTGACTGGGGCTCTGGAGCTGAGGTCCCCACATTGACCACCTCGTGGGTCTCAGGTTGGAGCTCTGTACTTGCTCTCCTGTGGAACCGTTTGTGTATACGCCAATTGTTTTTAAAACATTCCTGGGAGCAGAAATATGATCTGTTTACTGCATGTAGGACACTGTAGGGTGGCTTCTTTATGGCAGCCCTCAGTCTTGCATGCCTGTGTCACCCATACTGCCACCCTGTCAGCCTGGTGCTGGAAATGAACAGTGGAGGCGGCCCTGTCGATCCACTCATAAATGTTGTGGAACGGCACATCGGGCTTGCTCGTCACACTAACTCTCCTCAAAAGTTGATCCAGGTTGTAGCTCTGCTCTGGACTCCCAAACTCTTTCATGAATAGTTCCACAAACTGAGTTACATTGTTGAGGGCACTTGACCCTGTACTGGCTAGATGCTCTGCCCAATCATGGGCCGGGCCATAGAGCACAATGAACCCGAGCCACTGCCTCTTGTCTGGCTTCGGGTTTGCCAGGCTCGAAAAGTACATTTGGCAATGAAGTACATTTGGAACATGAACTGCCTTGGGTAGACACCCAATCCATAATTCAAGTCTGGGAGTTCTATGTCCGTCCACTGGGGAAACTGGACTGACATGAATGGTGGCCAGACATTCCTAAGTACGCTGGCGTGACACTCTCCTCGCTCTCCTGCTGCATCCATAGATGGGTTGAATATGAGTGGGTTTTAGATTTGAAATGTCCATTTTACTTCAGCAGTAAGATGAACTAAAATATTAATATTTTGTTGTCAGAAACTTCTGAATAATAATAGTAATAATAAAGTTTCTTAAATGACATTTTGTTTGTTTATTTAAGCCAAATAAAAATAAGCAGTAAAAAGTATTTTAAATAAACAGTATAAAAATTTACTTACATTGATGTCAATGTAAAAGAGATAGTCATTCCTGTTATGGTCTTAAAAGATCAAAGGTTATCCAAGCCAATCATTGGCTGCAATGTGATTGAACAGGTGATGAGGCAGAATGAAGTTAATGAAAACAGTGAAGTGAGTAAAGGATGTTTGCAGAAGATTTTTAAGTATGTCTTCTATGGCATGAAGAAAAGAGCTTCATTGATCTTGCTGAGAATCCAAGTGAGTACTTGATGAAAATGAGGAAAGACCCGGTGAACATACCAAAACACACAATTATGCAGATGTAGGGGGTCTACAAAGTCTATTCAGCAAAGACTTTTATTTTTATATTGCCTTGACATGAGCACTGCCTTTTTGTGTGAGGTGTGGCATGGTGAGATGAAAAAATTAGAGCAGTGGTGAAAGTTGAGCTGAAGAGTTAACTTCGGGTATCTTATAACGGTAAAAAGTTAAGTTCAGACCCGTGACGTATTCCAGAGCCACATTACGTTGCTTCTAAAAATCCGTTTGTCTTTAACGAGTCTGTTATAGAAGGCGACGAAACGGGTTTTCCTTTGTGTTTGTGTGTGTGGAGCTCTGAAATAGGCCTGCTAGCGCTTAGCGAGTTATTTGCCAGTGGAGTCGAATACTCCCGTGTTTTTTTTATGTTTCACATACAGTTTTGTTTTGCTTGTTCAAACGAACTCAAAACATAAGGGATGCCATTGCTTATCGTGTGAGAAGAGTTGGCTGACTTATTGGATAGGGTTGTGTATTGTCCGTCTTCTCAATCGAACCTCCGCTAGCCGGGATTGCGGCCTCGCTGGATCGAGCTACAGTCTTGAGCATGAGCACAATGGCTAAGGGTCATTGAGTGAAGAGACATTACCCTGCCATCCACTGGACATCATTCAGCGTCTCATCCACGATATAAGAGTGGTGATGTACATTGTTTCCCATTTTCAACTGAACACTGGTAAGCAAGTCATCGTGTTTTCTTCCTAAGGGATAAAGACTAAACGGTTGAGTTGGAAAAACTTTTATTCATGGAACCATGACCAGCAACTTTTTCTAAAAAGGATTCATATACTCTTCCTATGTGTTCATGAACATACTGACACGTAATTGGACTGAATAGCATTCTGCTGGATTTGGAAGTGACCTTTTTTCTATTTTGAGCTGAACTGACTCTATCGTGAATTACTTCAGCGCGGTCAAAGAGGAACCCTGACCAATTGTTTTGTTTGTTTACGGTTAAGTTGAAACAGTCAAAGTTTATTTTAATTATTTTGGTTTCTTCAATTTTACTTTCACAAATTGCTGAATTTGAAATTAATTCACTCTTGTGAAGAAAAGAAAAACTGTCTCTAACTCACTCAGAGTGAATAAACGCCTTTTGTTACTTAAGCTGAAAACTGTCAATGCTGATTCTGAGATACTTACTTACTCTCTATCCTGTTAGATCTGGGGAGGGTGGGTGCTTGTAATTAACTATACTTACCTTCCATGTTATCTATACACACACTTCAGGTAGCTGCCGTGCTGCAGAACAAATCCTGAAGCCCACCTCACCTCATCTTGAGCATCACTATGTTGCAGCACGATAGGTACCGACATACAACCACAAGTTGTACAAAGACTAAAAACATTGGGTCGGGGGACTAGGATCCTGTTGCTCACTCAGTCTTCCTTAGTTAAGTGTTGAATAATTCTCCTACAAGGCGGTTGTACATTGCCTCCCGCCACACAGATACAGTGTCAAGTTAAAATGTCATATGTGAAGCAGGACAGTGTTCTCCTGTTTGAACCACATGTAAATCCACAGTGTAAGCCACTTACCTATGCACCAGCAAAACAAAGTGAAACAGTTTCTGGGAGAAGAGTGTCATTCAATTTCAAGGTCAGGTGACAAGATTGAACGCATCAAGGGTCTTCAGCTACTGTAAGTATCTCTCTGACTCTGCATGTACACTTCAGTTCCTAAGCCACTGTATCAGGAAATGAAGGACTACCTACATGACTTGATTGCCCAGGGCTGGATTGAGAAAACCCATTCTCCCTACTTGTCACAAATCGTATGTGTTCGTAAGAAGGAAGCCTTAGGTTGTGTATAAGTGTATAATGATCTCAATGGGAAGACTCTGCCTGATCGCCTAACGCATGTTTTTCCATATTAGATCAGGGCAAGGCTTACCACCATGACTTTATGTCCCCAGAGAGCATACCCTGGACAGCATTCAGTACACCTTGGGATTTATATGAGTGGGTTCATATTCCCTTCGGCAACATGAATGCACCTGCTGCAGTTCAGCATTTCATGGAGGAGTGTTTGGAAGGACTAAGGGATGAAATTTGTGAGCCCTACCTGGATGACATCCTGGTTTTCACAAGGACTTTTATCAGGCATCTTGAAACAGTGAGAAAGTTGTTGCATTGGTTACAAGCCTATGGAGTAAAGCCGAAATCACAGAAATATGAGCCGAATTTCGCTTCCTAGGTCAAATTGTTTCTGCAGAAGGCAGAAGGCAGTCGAATGTACACTGCTGACACTGTTGCCATAACAGCACTTAAGGATAAGAGGCCAAGCATGGCCTTCCCATGGCCTTCAGAAGATCCAGATGACTGGTGAACATTATATTTTGCAAAATGTTCCATATTTTTCAGAGGGAGAAATGTGTTAGGGTAACAAGGCTGAGAGAAAATCTGGGGACACGAATAAAATGTGTATTTTAACTAAAATATTATGGAGTTTTTCAACCCGATTGAACATCTCTGGAGAGATCTGAAAATGGCTGTGCACCGACACTCCCCATCCAACCTGATGGAGCTTGAGAGGTCCTGGAAAGAATAATGGGAGAAACTGCCCAAAAATAGGTGTGCCAAGCTTGTAGCATCATACTTAAAAAGACTTAAGGCTGTAATTGGTGCCAAAGTTGCTTCAACAAAGTATTGAGCAAAGGCTGTGAATACTTATGTACATGTGCTTTTTTTGTTTTTTATTTTTAATACATTTGCAAAGATTTCTAACAAACTTCTTTCACATTGTCATTATGGGGTATTGTTTGTAGAATTTTGAGGAAAATAATTAATTTAATCTGTTTTGGAATAAGGCTGTAACATAACAAAATGTGGAAAAAGTGAAGCGCTGTAAATACTTTCCGGATGCACTGTATGCATTTGACCCTGTAGTACAGCTGTACAGTGTTTAGCTAGACTAGACTGATTACTGCAAACCCTGTTAAATCAAATCAACACTTAAATAGAACTTTTTCAACAGCATGAAATTGGTCTTACCGAGTAACACACTATGCCAAAATTGAAATAAATTCTAGAAATGATGAGGAAGAAAGTGATTGAAATACATCAGTCTGGGAAGGGTTATATCAAAGGCTCTGGGACTCCAAAGAACCACAGTGAGAGCAAGTATGTCCAAATGGAAAAACTCGGCACAATAGTAGTGCCCGACATTCCAAAATTCTTCCAAGAGCACAGCAACTTCTCAACCAGGAAGTCACAAAAGACCCAAGGACATCATCAAAGTACCTACAGGCCTCTCTAGCATCAATAAAGGTCACTGTTCGTGACTCCACTATCAGAACGATAATGGACAAAAATGAGTGGCGAGGCGAAAACCACTGTTAACCCAGAAGGCTCATCTGAATTTTGCCAAAACACACATTGATGATCCTCAAACCTTTTTTGAGAATGTTCTGTAGACGGATGAGTTGAAAGTGGAATTGTTTGGAAGACAGTGGTCCCATTACATCTGGCATAAACCAAACACAGAATTCCACAAAAAAAACATCATACCTACGGTCAAGCAAGGTGGTGGAAGTGTGATGCTGTGGGGATGCTTTGCTGCTTTAGGGCCTGGGCAACTTGCAATAATTTAGGGAAACATAAATTCTGCTCTCTGCCAGAAAATCATAAAGGAGAATATCCAGTCTTCAGTCCGTAAGTTGAAACCCAAGCATAACTGGATTATGCAGCAAGACAGTCAGTACTTTTACATGGACAACAATAATCTGATATTAACCCAATATATTAGGTAACTATGTGGTTTCAGATGCAGCCCATGGCTTCAAGCAGTCATCAATTTGCACATATAACATGACAAATAATTAACTGCACTTGAAGCTTTCGTAAAATTAAAAATGAAACACCCAAAACTGTATAAGATACCATAATGAAGACGAATTGTATGTTGACGTGAAATTCTGGAGGGAACATCGGACGGCGTTGCTCTTATTTGTACAGTGATACCATGTTCAATTATATACAATTATAACTAGAAAGGACTTATGGCTTCTGAAAGACTACGGAAACCTAAATCTTCACCGAGCATGACGGGTCATGGCGACAAGCTACCGTTTGACCTGGAAAATCTCCACACCACTTTGATCATGAAGCTAACATCTACCATCACAGTACAGGTGAAAGCAGCTATTGACTCAGCTCTGGCCCCAGTTGTTGCGGCTTTTGAGAGGTTTAAATCCGGCATTGAATCACAAGGATGGCGTATTGATGAGCTTGACCAGCACCTGAACGATTACAGTGACCGCATTGTAGCACCAGAACAGACGGTGCTAAAGCTAACTTCGGCTAACAAACAACTCACCGATAAAATGGAGGATCTGGAGTCCCGCTCACGGCGCTGCAATCTCCGGGTCGTCGGTATTCCGGAATGAGAAGAAGGGAGCGATCTGGTAACGTTTATGTCAAAATTTTTCCAGGATGCCCTTGGCTCAGAAATCTTCCCAACCGCTCCATTGCTGGATAGAGCGCACCGTATTGGCCCCGCGCCCTCGGAGGAGCGAGAGAATCAGAGGCCCAGAGTGATGATTGTGCGGTTTCACTACTTTCATGACAGAGAAAAAGTTGTTTGACGCGGGAATTGGAATCAACTTTTCCATCAGGGCCGTAAGGTCTTCATCCTTCCTGACTGCAACTCCAGCGTCGCTAAGAGGAGGGCGGCCTTCGCTGCGGTGAGAAACAGCTTGCGTGAGAGAAATGTGCGGTTTTCTCTCAGATACCCTGCTCGCCTTCGGATAGACCTCGGTGATGAGAGGCTGCAATTCGACTGCCCCCAAAAAGCGCAACTATGGTTTAATGAACGGTATCCTTCATCTTAATCTGCCTACATGACTGTTAACCAATTTATTAATACCTGTAATGTGACTGTAAAACTACGCGGCTGTTGGCAGCTATGTCAGTTTCCATGTAAATCTATAGGTTGCCTGGGATACATGGACACTGTGGCACCTTTTATGCTCGGGAGTGACTTCACACAACAAGAATAGGTATGGTTTACAAGTATCGGATGTTCCAGTGTTGTAGGGTTCTGCCTCCATTGTTTGGGAATGGAGAGAAGTTAATTGATGTTCAGAGTAGGGTGGGGGAGGGTGGGGTGGGGAGATTTAAACTGTGTTATTGACCGAGTTTTGGACAAATCTAGCGCTGTTGCAAAGGCTCCCTCTGCAATGGCAAAGGTATTCTCTGAGTTTATGGTTCAGAATGGTTACATTGATCCGTGGAGGTATTTTCACCCCACAGTGAGAAAATATTCTTTTTTTTCTCACATATATAAATCTTTTTCTCGCATTGATTACTTTTTTATTAATAACTTTCTAATTTCTCGGGTTGTAAACTCTGAATATCTACCAATTGTTATTTCAGACCACGCTCCTTTAAGTCTTGACATTCTTCTACCTTGACATGGTGCCTTTCGTCCACCATGGAGGCTTATTTCTCTACTTTTATCCGAGTCAGCATTTTGCAAGTATATTTCTACTTCGATAGATGATTTTCTTCTTACTAATCAAACTGATTCAATCTCTTACTCTTTACTTTGGGAAACTCTAAAGGCCTTCTTAAGGGGACAGATAATCTCTTATTCTGCTCATGCCAATAAGCAACGCAAGGATAAGAAAAAAGAGATATCTGATAATATTCGAGCTATTGATGACCAATATGCTCTCAACCCGACCCCTGAGCTGCATAAACAAAGACTTAATTTGCAGGCGGAGTTCGATTTGTTATCGACAGGGTAGGAGAGTCTGTTACAGAAGCATGGCACTTATTATGAATATGGGGACAAGGTCGGTTGGTTGTTGGCTCACCAACTGCGTAGCCGAGCGGCTTCGCGCTCTATTAGTCAGATTATGCAGTCCAGTGATGTATTAACCTCGGATTCTGTAGAAATTATTCAACATTATTAAACTTTTAAAAGCTTTTACTCCTCTTTATACACAGCTGGAGCTCCTGACAATTCAGGTAACATGGACCAAATGGTAACAAATATTGATTTTCCCAGAGTTGACCCTCTATTGGCATCTGAACTTGACCGCCCCATCACCTTAGATGAGATCATAAACTCAATCAATTCATTGCAATCTAAGAAATCACCTGGCCTGGACAGGTTTCCTTCCGAATTTTATAAGAAATTTCATGTTACATTGGCCCCATTACTTCTGGCTGTATTCAAGGAATCCTTAGAACTAGGTACGCTACCAAAACATTGAGACAAGCATCTATAACTCTATTGCTTAAAGATGGGAAGGACCCAACAAGGACCCAATTCGTACAGACCTATTAGCCTCCTCAATGTTGATGTCAAGATTTTAGCCAAACTTTTGGCCTCTTGTTTAGAGGGGTTTCTCCCTAGCATTATTTCAGAGGAGCAAACCAGATTTATAAAAGGACGGCATTCCTTTTCTAATATTCGTACTCTACTTAGTATTTTATATTCAAAACAAAACAGCAACTCCTCTGAAGTGGTCATCTCTTTGGACGCAGAAAAGGCGTTTGATAGGAGAGAATGGGAATATCTTTTTATGGTGCTAAAGAGGTTCAGCTTTGGGGATGGACTGATATCATGGATCCGTTTATTATATGTGGAACCGCAAGCTTCCATATATACCAACGATGCTAAATCTGACTATTTTACTTTGTCACGGGGTACGTGCCAGGGATGTCCTCTGTCTCAATTACTTTTTGCCATAGCAATTGACCCTCTCTCGATAACACTTAGAACTCTTCCTGTATTTCAGGGTATAATTCTCAAAGGAATTGAACATAAACTAGCCCTATATGCTGACGACTTACTACTTTATGTTACAGATCCAATTGCATCTATTCCAGAAATAATACGCGTATTAAATGACTTTGGGAAATTTTCCGGGTATAAACTGAACCTATAAAAGAGTGAATGCTTCCCCATAAACCAATCTGGCCAAAAAATAAAACAGACTGAAATACCTTTTCATTTGGAGGATTCAAAATTCAAATATCTCGGAGTTAATGTCACCTGTTCCTATTCTGCATTAATGGTGGTGAATTTTACACCCTTAATTTCACACATGAAGTCAGCCTTTCAAAGATGGGCAGCTCTACCACTATCCCTCTTGGTAGAATAAACATGGTAAAAATGAACATTCTTCCAAAATTCCTCTACCTTTTCCAGTCTATCCCTTTGTTTTTACCCAAATCTTTCTTCAAGAATATAGACCAATTAATCTCCTCTTTCATATGGGCAGGAAAAACTCCCAGGGTTTCCAAATTTTCACTTCAAAAGAGTCGACTAAGTGGTGGCCTCTCCTTGCCCAATTTCATGTATTATTATTGAGCGGCTAATATTCAGAAACTGGTGCTCTGGGTGCAGGCCCCCTCTCTTCCATGGTGCCACTTAGAAGCAAAGTCTTGTATTTCAACCTCCCTCCCTGCTATGGTGTTCTCCTCCCTTCCTATACCCCTTTCACAATACATGGATAATCCAATAGTAAGTACCTCTCTAAAAATTTTCTATCAGTTTCGTTTTAAACTCATTTTAAATCCATCTCGGCCTCAACCATGACCCCTATATGTAATAACCACCTCTTTCCCCCCTCCTTTATAGATTCCACATTCTCTTTTTGGGAAAAGAAGGGTCTGAAATGCTTTGAGGATCTTTTCATTAATAATGTGTTTGCAAGCTTTTCTGAATTATCCTCGTCTCTCAGCCTGCCTCCGTCTCACCTATTCCGTTTTATTCAAATTAGGCATTGTGTCTCCTCCCTATTCGCTGATTTTCCCTCCTTACCTACAAAGTCTGCATGGGAATAGGTGTTCAAGCTGAATCCTCATAAGGGTGGCATTATTTCACGGATATATGCAACGATCTGGTGACGGGACGATTCTTACAATATCAAAACCATTAGTGCTTGGAAAGAGGAATTGGGGCTGGAGCTTGAGGATGATTACTGGAGCAGAGCGTTAGATAATATATGTACCACCACGTCTTGTGCTAGACTTAGTTTCATACAATTTAAAGTGGTCCATAGAGCTCACCTCTCTAGGAGTAAACTATCTAAAATATATCCCAATGTTACGGACATGTGTGAAAAATGCAAACTTTCACCCTGTAACATCAGTCATATGTTTGCACTCTGTCCCAAACTGCAGAACTTTTGGAACTCTTTCTTCGAAACTATGTCCGACATTCTTAAAATCAAATTGGATGTCTGTCCTTTAATTGCCATCTTTGGTGTTCCTTCTCAGCGTCAGCCTCTGTACCATAAACAATCTAGTGTTGTGGGTTTTGCATCATTACTTGCTCGGCACAGAATATTGCTGTCCTGGACCTCTCCACAACCCCCCTCTATATCAGTCTGACTTAAAGATTTAATCTTCTTTTTAAAACTTGAAAACATCAAGTAACATCAGAGGCAGGGGTGAATCATTTTTGGGAAAATGGCAACAATTTATTACCTACTTCAATGATGTACGCACCCTGGAGGTGGATTGAGGAGAGGTAAACGGTAAATACTAATCATCTTACCCTTTTTTTTTGTTTGTTTTGTTTTGTTTGTTTTTTCTGGTTGTTTGTTTGTTATTGTTTTTTGTTCCTCCCTTTCTTTTGGTTTTGGCTGATTGTTTTGTTGGGGTTGTTGGGTGGGGTTGTTGTTTGGTTTTCTCGGTGTTATAGCACCATTTAGCCGTGACTATATTCAAATGGCTTCTCATACCTTATTGCTTTAATAATAACTATGGCCAACATTGTGTGTTTGCATATACAACCATTGTAACTAGTGATTAGCTAACGTTTTACATTTTGAGACCATTTCTCCAGCTGACATTTTGACATTTTTTATAGGCTGCAAGAGTTGCCCAATGCTCTCTCAGCTTATATGCCGTCATTTTGTGGTGAGATGAGACAGGGCCGTTTCTGGCCATTTTGGCACCCTAGGCGAGATTCCTCTTAAACGGTCCAACTGTAAACTAATGTGTGAAACATAACTAATCAGCCAGCTAGCTAGCTACCATCCAACACTGCACAGTCTAGGTAACTAGTTAAAATTGCTGGTTAAAAATAAATAAATAAAAATTGGTCTATATCGAATGTTCCCTCACACTGACTGTGTGAACTAGCGTTTGGCACAACTGAGAGCTGTCAGCCAATAAGACTCCATCTGATTGGTCTCGCCTCCGAGATTTTTTTTTAGAATGTATTTTTTTGTAAAGTGTTCCCAACCGGTTACAATTTTTATGTGTAGTAGCAAGCTATCTACTTTACCTGACTGGCAGTGGTTCAGTGTTCCAGCTTCAGAAACACTGGTGTAGTGCATGCTTCTATTTGATAGCTAATTAAATAATTTTGCTTTTCGTTATCTCTTTTATATTATAGACAATGACGTGGATGGAGAGACCGTTGATATTGGCCTGACAGAGTCAGTGGTTTCATTCCTCTTTGAGGGGTCATTTAAAAAGCAAGCAAAATTCCATCAATTTGTACAACAGATGAAGGAAATGGTGACCTTAACACTTGAACCTGTGCATGCAGAATGCCATTTTCTGTCTTCAGCTGGAGCAAGGTTGTTGCTGTTTGATAATGTTTGTTTCAGAGAACTATTCTAAAATCAAATCTAAAAAAAAAAAGTAAGGGGTTGTTTCCATACTTCCCCGTATTCCTTTCCTTTTACTTAAAGTTTTATCAATTTCCTGCTATTTTAATATTGTTTGAGATGTGCCAAAACTTTCTTTGCCAATAATATCAACAGAAAACACTACTTGAACAGATCAGATAACAGGAGCTTTGACATGGAGAAAAAGCAGGGTGCACATTCTCAGCCCAGTGTGCCCAGAGTTTTTGGTTCACCACAACATATGAATGGAAAAAAAGATGAACAAGAAAAGGGTAGGGAACATATTTCAAGTAAAATTTATTTTGAAAAATTATTTATTAGCACCAAGTATTCTTGCTGAAGACAAAACTGCCCTATACTGTAAACCCCATAATGTGCAGTACTGAGTATTGATGGAGGCATTAATGGAGTTTAATAAGATGTATTAAATGACTGCTTTATACTTCTGAGTATATTTGCTGTTGAGTAATGTCTGTATTGATTAGGTTTTTATGTGCATTGAACAGCTAACTGTCTGCTGACTCGCACCTGCTGTTGCAAGATGTGATGTCATGAACTTAAAGTAATTCTCTTCATAAAATAAGGTTTATAAATAAATTTCTTTTCTGTAAGCCAATGTCTTTTAAGGTATTTTTTTTGCCACCCAAAGGTTCAAAATGGCTCTGTCACTGGGGTGGTACCCTAAGGATCCAAAATTGTACCTTTTTATGAAGGTACAATTTTGTGCCTTCATTTCAGTGTGCACAATTGGTCCTTGGGGTACAAAATTGCCTCTTAAATGGTACAAAGTTTTAAGGTACAATTTTGTTCCTCTAACTAGAGGTACAAAAAGCCCCCCTTAAGGGTACCACCCCAGTGACGGCCACTTGTACCTTAAAAGGTACAATTTGGTACTTTGAGAGTGCTGTAGGGGCTGGAGCTGTACTACTGCAAGAAGATGCCTGTGGAATTTTCCACCCTGAGTTATTTTTTGTGCAAAGTTAATAAGCACCAGGTGCAATACTCTACAATAGAACAGGAAGCTCTAGCATTATTATTAGCTTTACACTGATAATTTACACTTTTCACGTGTCTAAGAAGAACAGAAGAGTTTGTGTACAACCCTTTTTTTTAATTATTCCTGCAAACAGGTTTGCTCTTTGGGGAGAGTTGTTTTGATTGCTGGCTTGTTTGTTGCTTTGTTCTCCTTTCCATCCTTATACTAGCTCCCTGGGTTTGAGAACAGGTAAGATTGTGCATGCACCTACACTTCAATTCAGTTCAATTTTATTTGTATAGCGCTTTTTACAATAGACATTGTCTCAAAGCAGCTTTACAGAAATATCAACACAGTATATAGATATTAAAGGTGCGAATTTATCCCAACAGAGCAAGCCACGGTGGCAAGGAAAAAGTGCCTAAGGTGTTAAGAGGAAGAAACCTTGAGAGGAACTAGACTCAGAAGGGAACCCATCCTCATCTGGGTAACAACAGATAGTGTGAAAAAGTTCATTATGGATTTATATGAAGTCTGTTTGGCCTTAGAAGCAGCCGTAGTCCCAGCAATCTGGAATTGTAGTAGATGAGAGCTCCATCCAGAGGTAGGACACTCCATCACACAAGTGTGTTTGAATGTCTAGACACCCTAGGCTAGAGGGTGGGTGCCACCCCTGTATTTCTTGTTAGCTTAGCCTAGTGTAGTTAGCTAATTTTTGTTTGATGCTTTGGCAGCCAAGTTAGCTAGTTTAAATACAGCTTAGTATAGTTTTTTTTGCTATGTTAATTTCTTTGACTACGTTTACATGGACAGCAGTAATCTAATTATTGACCTCACTCTGAGTAAGACAATATTGTGATTAAGGTGTTTACATGAGTCGCTTTTAGAATACTCCTGTCATTAGTGTTCGGGACTCAGACACAGTCTCAGTGTTTAAGCCTAGGCTTAAAACGTATTTGTTTACTCACGCCTACCCTGACTAGTCTCTCTATTATGCTAATTCCCAGTCCTAATAATCTTTTCTCTCCTCTCTCCTTCTGCCGAGCCACACACGATTTTATGGAGATACTAGAGATCCTGATCCTTTCTGATCTCCGGACCTGCCTGATCCGTTTCGGATGTCCTGCCTCTGGATGGAGCTCTAATCTACTCCAATTCCAGACTGCTGGGACTACGGCTGCTTCTAAGGCCATACAGAATTCGTATAAGTCAATAATGAACTTTTTCACATTATCTGTTGTTACCCAGATGAGGATGGGTTCCCTTCTGAGTCTGGTTCCTCTCAAGGTTTCTTCCTCTTAACACATCTTAGGGAGTTTTTCCTTGCCACCGTCGCCACTCAGTGGCTTGCTCAGTTGGGATAAATTCGCACCTTTAATATCTGTATACCGTGTTGATATTTCTGTAAAGCTGCTTTGAGACAATGTCTATTGTAAAAAGCGCTATAAAAATAAAATTGAATTGAACTGAATTGAATGTACCCATTTTACGTTATAGAACATAGTTCGATTAACAGCACACGTCATTACGTCCCCACGCCACACCGTCTGACGTCCCTCCAGAATTTCACGTATCAACATACAGTTCGTATTCGTTATGGAACCGTATGCAGTTTTGGGTGTTGTATTTTTTATTTTTACAAACGCTTCAAATGCGGTTATTATTTGTCATGCTGTATGTGCAAATAGACGACTGCTTGAAACCGTGGGCTGCGTCCCAAACCACGTACTTACCTTCTATATAGCAGCAGAGATACAGTATCTCACAAAAGTGAGTACACCCCTCACAATTTTGTAAATATTTGATTCTATCTTTTCATGTGACAACACTGAAGAAATGACACTTTGCTACAATGTAAAGTAGTGAGTGTACAGCTTGTGTAACAGTGTAAATTTGCTGTCCCCTCAAAATAACTCAACACACAGCCATTAATGTCTAAACCGATGGCAACAAAAGTGAGTACACTCCTAAGTGAAAATGTCCAAATTGGGCCCAAATGTCAATATTTTGTGTGGTCACCATTATAGGTGTTCCTAATAAAGCGGACAGCAAGTGTAAATATCATGCTGCATAACTTGCATCATAGAAGTGTGATATATTTGTGATATCACCCACCTCTACCTGTTGGTGTACAGTTTCTTGCTCAAAAGAGAGCAAGAAAGCAGTATAATCTTCAGTTTAGGAAAATAACACATGCATAGCCAGACATTGCAAGGTAGAAGGGTTCAAGGCCCATGACTAAACTTCTATTTCCAGTCTCAGCCTTTTGTTAAGTAAGTGAATTTCCACACTTTAGTTTTTGCAATTTCATGTCAGATTTTAAAATCTGACACTCCAGTTTACACATGGCAACATATTTTTTGTAATAAACTCACAAATCATTGGTTACTATAACAAAGTACATTGCTGTGTTATTTGCTTCAGTATGGAACTGTTATTCATAGAAATCTCATGAGACAAGGTTCACATTTCACCATGAACACAATGGAATTAACTGAATTCTAGGATTATCATCAGAGGGAGGTATTTTCCTTTCCAGACCACAGCACCTCTGTTGCTTGAATATTTTGCTGGATAGTAGGTGTTTAAAACCCCCCAGAAATTCTGCTGCAGCTGATGCACTTCTATACAGACTACCATGTAAGTGTTGATGCTTTAATGGTCAGTGACTCTATGGTGGTCTCTATTCATAGAGATGGAGGGAGGAGAGGGAGGCTGATAAATTGTGCACAGCATCATATCAGTGCTATAGTAAAAAAACAATAAGTATACAAAAAACATGTATATGTTACACATACATGATAAAATAGTTAAAAAGTATAACTACATCATGAACTGACTTGATTTACAAGCTAAACAACTCATTGAGAAATAAGTTCACATACATAAAAAAAACCTGGTCATTCATCAGTTATGTACTTCATTGTTTAAATTACACAACATAATTATTTTCAACAACTCCAATATGTTTGTCAAGAGCATTCAAAATGGTATCCAGCAGATTTTTATAAGGCATCAAACTGCATCGAATTACAGGGTAAAATGGTCCTTACAACCACACTAAGGCATTTCAAGAACATCATCTTACATAACTTTGTGTAAACTAAAAACACTTTAACAGAATACTCTTTTTAAAACTAAAATGTTTAGCATAAAGTAATAATTTATGAGCTTGCCAGCTAATGTTCCTATCTTAGCCTAAATACACAATGAAGTCTTCAAAATAATGATCAGATAATTAGGAAGTCTATGCACTTTACCATTATCAAAAAAGTTCAAACAAGTCACTTATGTAAAAATAGATATAACAGAACTCTGTATCACACTGACAGATGTTCCCTGTTTCAAAATAAACTCAAAGCAAATTATTAACCAACAAACTAAAATAAGTGAATTTATGCCAAGTTTAACTAAAAATGATTCATTTTCTGCCTGTAATGTATAATCACGCCTTGGTAAATAGTTTTAATTTATAAAATCATTCACATCTTTCAAAATAATTGCTTTAAAGTGTAAACAAATTTTTTACTTCTTACTTGTGACAGCTAAGTTTCATACTCACAGCAATATATTTAAACAATGCAGCACTTCTCAGACTTAATGAATAGATTTCATTTTTCACAAGGTTTACATACAGTAATTTCACAAACTAGGTACCAGGTCTCGATATTTCAGTATGATTGATTTCAACCTATCACGATTTCACGAGTAGGCTAGTCATGCAGGTGGTGCAATATGCAGTGAATTTTATGTATTTTTAAAAAGTGGCATAATATATAAAATAAAATTGATTAAACTCTTATTTCCACTCCCAGCCATTTTGGTAATACATAGTAAGTGAAATTCTGCATTTTATTTTTTGCAATTCCTTGCAGAGATATTAAAGTCTTTAAATCCAGCACACACATGGCAAGGTCCTTCTTGTAATAAACTCAGTTAAAATCCATCCGTCTATCCATCTTTTCTACCGCTTATCCTTTTAAGGGTCACGGGGAAACCTGGAGCCTATCCCAGGGAGCATCGGGCACAAGGCGGGGTACACCCTGGACAGGGTGCCAATCCATCGCAGTCAGTCAAAATCAGTAGAGTTTATCTTTATTATGTGTTTCAGTAATGCATGTTATTCCTAGAAATCTCATGAGAGAAGACACAGAAAGAAAAACTAAACAATTCTAAGTTAGAGAACCTCACCATGAACACTTTAGAATTTTCAGATCCTGACAGTTGATCCATTGAAGTGAGGCTTCTTCTCAGGGGGATCTTTTTCCACAGGGCTAAGCTCAATTGGTGTAGTTGCCTCTGAGGGAACCTGCTCTTGCCTCTGATTGCGGTAATGATGAGTGATAACCCATGCAGCACAGCCCAAATAAACCATCGTCAGCAGGATGAAGTAAAAGAAGTACACAAAAAACTGGAAGAAAAACAATTGACATAAAATGTATCTGCCAGGCATACCAGATCAGACACCATTACATTTCTTCATTAAATTCCATCTTTGTTTATACTACTTCTAGGTTTCTAGTTTCTAGAGGACCTTGAGCTACTGACAAATGTAGCATGTAGAGTTTTGAAATGGCAGACAATAGAACTGTTGCGCTGTTGTTAATGTTTTAATACACTCTTTCAAAGTATAATTTATTAATCAGATTACAAGGGCAAGTACAGTACTTCTACGCAATACATTTCCTATATAGTCCTTTCAGAAGGTAGTAAGTGGATTCTTATTTATGGTAACCATTAGGTGATTGGAGAAAAATTCTTCAAACAGGAAAAAATCTCCAAACAGGAAACGCCAAAGAAAACCTACTCGTCAACTTGGGTTAGTCTTTTAGTCCTTCTCTATTTATGAAGTGACATCAAATCACCATGGCTGCACACATCATCACAAGTAATCTTCTTACTTTTAAATGAGTTATACTTATATAGGCCTGTCACAATAACAATGTTTTTACTTGGTTGGACAATAAATTGTCACAGAAATAATTTCAATACACTATTTATTTACATGTCATTTATTCATTTTAGTCAATCTTACTCTGACTAAAATGGCAGTGAATTAGTCAACAGCATTTTAGTTGACGAGAAAATACAAAAATTAAACCAAGTATTCACACATATTATATTACAACAAAAAATCATGTGAAAACTGCCCTTGTTGTGAAAACCTGATCTCCTGAAATAAGAACATTACAATGACTACACTACTGTAATAAAATACTGTGAATTCTTTATGCTTTAGTTATTCATTTTTAGTGTTTTAGTACGTTGTTATGCTACTCAAGTTCTTTGTGTCATTTTGTGCAGAAACAATTTGTAATATTACGTTTATGTTGTATATATGTTCGATTAATCTCATTTGTGTGTAGGATGCGTTTGGGTGAGTTAATTAACCCACTAGTAAAATGAATCACTTTGCCAGTGTTCTTTCACTGTTCGGCTTCAACTCGGGCAGCTTAAGCGGCTCAATCCCAGACATTACTGACTATGTCTGGATTATTTGAAACACTAGAACTATTCTTTCTAGATTTTTCTTCTTCAAACATTTAGTGCATTGTTAATATTTTGCGTTATTTTTTCAACAGTATGTTTTAATTAAAATCGGTGCTAGTGCTTGCTACATATCTTAAATTCAAATGCACAGTTTTTGCATTCGAATGTGCATTTTCTTAAATTCAATGAATATCCAAAGTTCGAATGTTAACAGTCCTAGAGTAGATGACAGAAGCAGTGTGAGAGGACAGAAGCAGTGTGAATGGCTAAAAATGTTGGCGTCGGGAATCTCCGCCTCACACCGGGTGCAGCATCCAGAAGACTTCAGTGTGCAACATGTTTCCATTGTGATTCATGTTTTGTCTTCAGCCATGTCCTCTCATTGGTTGTCTACCTCGTGTCACACCTGTTTACAGTTTACCTTTAATTAGTATATTTAAACCCTTGTATCTCTGTGTTCAGTGCTAAGTAACGTTCAGTGTTTTTCCGAGCCAAGTCACTGATCTAGTTTCGTTTCCTTGTTAGTGTATTTTGGATTATCCCTGCTTTTGCTGTTCGCTGATGGCCTGTCCTGTGCCTGTGTTCAGTTTACTGATTTTGATTTACGATTTGGATTTGACTACCTGCTTCTAAAATAAAACACTTAAACTGCATTTGCAGTTTGTGATTTAGATGTGTTTTAGATCAATGTGATTTAGATCAATCAACATGCATGGAGAAAAATATAAGTCACTCATTACAGTTAACTGGCTAGTTTGTTGCTAACAAAAGACATCCAGGCCCCCCCCACTTCATATGTTGAATGTACCGAGGTCGAAAATGACATCAATTTGACCTGTGAATTGCCACTTAAGACACAAGTTGAATGAGGCATTATTATATAGACACTACATCTGGACACCTCTAGTTTCAACTAGGTGCCTTGTGAAGTTTTCCAGCAAAAAATAACATAGTGCAGAATATTCAAATGCATATTTGTATGCATTTTTAGAATAAATTATCTGTTCATTCTGAATGTATATGTACACTGGTGGGTGGAATGCAGAACATTTTCAAAAATAGTCTTTTCACAAATCACTTGACTATGGTATAAACTGGAATACAGTCCCCATAAAAGGATTGTAATGCCAAGGTCAATTCTTTTGTTTCTGCTATACACTGAAGACATTTAGTTTTGAGATTAAATGATGAATATGAGATGATGGATCAGAATTTTAGCTTTCATTTTCTGATATCTCGATGTTAAACAACACAGAATGTGACAACTTTGACTGATGATCTTAAAGTCAATTAAAGTAAATAACACCCACTGACATCACCAAACTGCTGCATTCTTCTTTTGTGATGCTTTTCCTGGCTTGTACCACAGTTTCTTTCAGTTGTTGTTTGTTTTGGAGGGTTTCTCCTTTCAGTCTCCTCTTCAGGAGGTGGAATGTATGCTCAGTTGGGTTAAGGTCTGGTGATTCACATAGCCAGTCTAAAACCTTCCACTCATTTTCCCTGATTAAGTCCTTTGTTGTGTTGGCAGTGCTTTTTGGGTCATTGTCTTGCTGCATGATGAAGATCCTCCCAATTAGATTGGATGCATTTCTCTGTAAATTTGCAGACAGAATGTTTCTGTAGACTTCTGAATTCATTCTGCTGCTACCATCATGAGTTTCATCATCAATAAAGATTAGTGAGCCCGTTCCAGAAGCAGCCATGCTAGCCCCAGCCATGATACAAGCTCATAGGTCCAGAGTGGGAGAGGTAGTATGTTTTGGATCATAAACAGATTCTTATTTTTTTCCCTACACTTTGGCCTTTCCATCACTTTGGTAGATTCCAGAACATTTGTGGCTCATTTCTGTATTTCTTTATAATTCCAATCTGGCTTTCCGATTCTTATACAGTAGCTGACGAGTGGTTTGCATCTTGTGCTATGGCCTCTATATTTCTGCTCTCAAAGTCTATGTTGAACAGTGGATTGAGATACCTTCACCCCTGCTATGCAGAGGTTGTTGGTGATGTCACTAACTGTTGTTGGGCTGGTTCAATGTCAGTGGTTTCTTTCTTTTTCAGGACATTCCAAATGGTTTTAATGGCTATGCCCAATGCTTATGCCATTGCGGTGATCGAGTTTCCCTCTTTTCTTAGTTTGGCAGTTTGGGGGAAAGTACATCAGTCTATTAAAATTTCAATGTACTGTTTATTCTCTTCTTAAGTAAGGTGACTAATTTAGCCATCATTCACAAATATGCCAACCATAACAGAAAAGTCACATGCCTAAAACCCTAAGATATTCTTCTTGTCTAATGTTAACAATGGCTTCCCAGCAGTTGTTGGTTAATATCAGTTAGCTTAACACATCTACACAGCTGTCAATCATTCCAGATTCATAAGCTGGCTCATATGCAGTGTTTATTGGGCAGGAAAAATTACTTTTTTTCTATTTTTACATATTTTTGAGTGATAACTCAAAGTAGTGTACCAGTGTTAAAATGTAGAGCTCCTTCACCAAATACCTAAAGGATGGCCATGACCCCTATTGTTGAGCATCATACTTAGATTGTGATCTGCTTCACTGAATCACTTTGGAGTATGAGCATCTGCTAAATAAATAAATGTAAATGCAAGCAGCAGGCATATGGCTATGCGATTTTCGATAACTACTAATGAACATCAGTTCTGTTTCATATAAGCGCAAATAAACGTCTCATTGCTTGTGCCAATTAAATGTTGCTTACCTGGGAGTGTACTGGTAGAGCCAGGCCAGTCTTATCTACCACAATGAGAGTAATAATACTCTTCAAGATAGTTCCCAGGAAAGTGTTTATTCCAAAGACTAGAGCACACAGCTCCTTAGTCAGAGAAGAGGCAATCTGAAAACTAGCAGAAAAAAAGACACTTATTTTTTATTTAGTTTATTATCTTTTCCATTGGCATATGTTCTCCTTAACCCAACAGATGGCTGACCAAGATTTTTCTTTTCTCATACTGATGATCACAAGGGTTTCACAGCTGTACACAGCATGCAATTAACTAGGAGTGCTGAACCAATATGGACTCCCACTCTCCTTTATTTACACAGGTTTATGATCATAAGCATGCACATATAATTGTCTACATTTCTGCATAAGTATGACATAAAACACCATTAGATTTTCAGACCTTAAAGACCTAAAAGTAGATAAAGAGACCATATCTGTGAGTTGCAAAAGTATGTGAACCTTTGCTTTCAGTATTTTCTGTAACCACCTTGTGCAGCAATAACTACAACTAAACGTTTCTGGTAACTGTTGATCAGTCCTGCACATTGACTGGGAAAAGATTTTTTTTTTCAGTCGATTCTTCAGTTCAGAACAGCTTTAGGTCTGGGATGTTGGTGGGTTTCCTCACACAAACTGCTTGGTTCAGGTCCTTCCACAACATTTCTTTTCGATTAAAGTCAGGACTTTGACTTGGCCATTCCAAAACATGAACTGTATTATACTTTAACCATTGTGTGGTTAACGACATGTGTGCTCAGGGTTGTTGTCTGGCTGCATGACCCACTTTCTCTTGAGATTCAGTTCCTGGACAGATGTCCTGGCATTTTCCTTCAAAATTCGCTGGTATAATTCAGAATTCATAGTTTCATCAACGATGGCAAGCCATCCTGGCCCAGATGCAGCAAAACACTTTCAAACCATGTTACCACCACCATTCACAGATGGGATAAGGTCCTTATTCTGGAATGCAGTGTCTTCCTTTCTCCAAACATAATGCTTCTCATTTAATCCAATAAGTTCTATTTTGGTCTTATCAATCCACAAAAGGCTATTTTCCCAATAGTTTTCTAGGCTAAAAGCTAAGACACATGCAGCTTTTATGTCAGAGTTTAGTATGGAGTTTGACAGAATTCTAATTGTGGGAGACTTTAACATTCATGTGGACTGGAGTGACTCGGTGGCGGCTAAGGAATTTCTGTCCCTACTTGATTGTTTTAACTTCACACAGTTTGTAACTGACCCGACTCATAACAAAGGCCAGACCCTGGATCTTGTGATTGCAAATGGCTTGTTTTCTGTTGCAGTTTTCATCTGTTGACATTGGACTGTCGGATCATTCAGCTGTCTTCTTTAACCTGGAACGGTATCATCCAAGTGAGCCTACCAGCCGAACAGTAACCTTCCGGAAGTGGAAGTCTATTGATCAGAGAGTTTTCTTCAATTCAAGCGATCTGCATGTTCTGCAGTTAAATTCTACTCTTGCTACTAATCTAGACTCTTTCGCTCCCCTAAGGTCATGTAAGGTTACATTCGCCTGCTCTGCTCCCTGGTATAATCACAATCTGCGCTCTAGAAAGGTTGCTTGTCGGAAAATGGAGCATAAATGGCTCCTTACTGGCTTGAATGTCTACTATCAAGCGTGGAAGGATCTGGATGATTACAGAGCATAACTGAGACTGAAAGATCATCTTATTTCTCTCAGGCTATTGTAAACAATCAAAATAATCCCAGACACTTTTTCCAAACCATAAACAGATTGCTTCAAGTTAATGTTGTTACCACTTTGCCTGTTTCTCGGCAGCTATGTAATTCTTTTCTTCAGTTTTTTAATTCCAAGATTGATAATGTTCGCAAAGAAATTTGTTACAGCTGACTCTGCCTCTTCACTCCTTCGTCCATTTGGGTTCACTGGTGTTTCTTTCACTCATTTCTCACTGCTTGATTCTGAGGCTCTCACAAGGGAGGTATCCAGCATGAAATCAACTGCTTGCCTGCTTGATCCAGTTCCCACAAGCCTATTTAAATCGTGCTTCAGTGTTTCGTGCCCTACTATCCTCAGCATTATAAATGAATCTTTGGAGACTGGGGTTGTTCCAGCAGCATTAAAGACTGCTGCTGTTACACCTGTACCAAAGAAGGAAAATGTTGCCGTGTATGATTTTAACAATTTTCGTCCCATCTCAGATCTTCCGTTTTTGGCAAAAATACTTGAGCGTGTTGTTGCCTCCCAATTGTGTAATCATCTTACAATTAATAACCTCTTTGAACCCCTTCAGTCAGGTTTTCGTTAATTTCACAGTACTGAAACGGCGTTGGTCAGAGTTACCAATGACTTGTTGATGGCCTCTGATTCTGGAGCTACGTCCATTCTTATTCTTCTTGATCTTAGAGCTGCCTTCGATACTGTGGATCATGGTCTTTTACTTACCTGCCTTGAAAGTGTTTTTGGTGTGTCTGGGACAGTTTTAAACTGGTTTAAATCTTATTTTACTGTTTATTTCTATGGGTGGTTACAGGTCTGACACTAGCTCTGTGCTCACTGGTGTTCCTCAGGGATCAGTTTTAGGCCCTTTACTTTTCAATATTTATCTCCACTTGGGCATCTGCTGCAATCGCTCGGCCTCCATCATCACTTTTATGCTGCTGATACCCAAATCTACATTCACTCAAAATCTGGTGAAAACCTTGATGTTTGTTTTCTTTCTGACTGTATTTCTGAGACAAAAACGTGGATGAATAATAATTTTATGTGCCTGAATAGCGGGAAAACTGAAGTTATGCTTATAGGTTCCCATCATCAAATTCTGAAAGCTGGTCCACTGCCTTTATTTGCTGATGGCTCTGTTCTAGAGACTCATAGTAAAATGAGGAACCTTGGAGTAATTTTTGATACCAGCCTTACATTTGATTCTTTTGTTCAGAGCACTGTTAAAGCATCCTTTTTTCATCTCAGAAATATAGCAAGACTGTGCCCTATGCTAAACTTCTCTGTAGTTGAAAAGCTGATTAACTCATTTGTTGTCACTCATATTGATTACTGTAACGCCGTTTTAGCCGGAGTGTCTAAATCCACAATCAATAAACTGCAATATGTACAAAACTCTGCTGCGAGGGACCAGGAAATACAATCATATTACTCCTGTTGGAGTCCTTGTACTGGTCAGGTTCCGTGTCGATTTTAAAATTATGATGCTGACATACAAGGCATTAGATCACTTGGCTCCTCATTACTTATCAGCTTTATTAATTTCTTACACCACAAATCGCAGACTGCGCTCCACAGTGTAATCTGTTAACTGTTCCACAAACACGCTTAAAATCTATGGGTGACAGGACATTTTCTGTCTACGCCTTCCCCTTGGAACTTTCTTCCTATCGAACTTAGGGAAGCTCAGACCTTTGGCATTTTTATAGCTCAACTCAAGACATACTTTTTTTAAACTTGCATTTGACTGTTGATGTTTACTTTTATTATTATTATTGTTGTTGTTCTCATTAACTTTTATAATTTTTTTTCTGTGTACTGCTTATTTTGTGTACAGCGCTTCAAGAAGCTGCTTTTAAAGGCGCTTTATAAAATAAAGTTTATTATTATTATAATTATTATTATTATTCTGGCTTGTCCATGTGATCAATGTACTTTTTCAAGAGCAGTGGTTTTCTCCTTGCAACCCTGCCATGCACACCATTGTTGTTCAGTGTCCTCACGAACACGAACATTAGACAATGTGAGAGAAGCCTTTAGTTGCTTAGAAGTTACCTTGCAAACTATTACACATCTTGCTCTTGGAGTGATCTTTGTTGGTCGACCACTCTACGGGAGGGTAACCATGGTCTTGAATTTCCTCTATTTGTACACAATCTGTCGGACTGTGGATTGGTGGAGTCCAAACTCTTTAAAGATGGTTCTGTAACCTTTTCCAGCCTGATGAGCAACAACTCTGTTTCTGAGGACCTCAATAATCTCCTTTGTTCGTGCCATGATACACTTCCACAAACATGTGTTGTGAAGATTACACTCTGATAGATCCCTATCCTTTAAACAAAACAAAAAACAGAGCACTCACTCACAACTGATTGCCATCCCATTAATTGAAAATACCTGACAAATTTCACCTTCTAATTAACTGTTAATCCTAGAGGTTCACATACTTTTGCCACTCACAGATATGTAATATTGGATCATTTTCCTTAATAAATAAATTACCATGTATAATATTTTCATTTGTTTAACTGGGTTCAGTTTGTCTACTTTTAGGACTTGTGTGAAAATCTGATGTTGGTGTAGGGCATATTTATGCAGATATATAGAAAAGTCTAAAGGATTCATAAACTTTCAAGCACCACTGTCAAGCTTGGCAAGATAAATTGCAATAAACATACACCTCTCCTGTTGGCACAAGCTGCAGTCACCTCACAGTTAAGCATGCGGAAAAAAACAATGATGCTACCTAGAATCAATTTATAGCTTTTGTGTGCACTATAAGGAGAAAACACCATAGGAGATGGCCAAGAGTCATAAAGACACTGCAGCAATAAGTCTATATTTTAAAAACCTGATATATATATGCGTTGTAATCAGCAGTAGATAATCAGTTTACACTGGTATACACTAAAAATATATTCTGCCTGGATATATCAGCTGGCTGATGTATTGGCTAAACAATACCAGCAAAAGATCACTCCAGTATAATGGACAACTCTCTCACTAAAGGGCTTTAATAATGAAGGTGGTTACTCAGAGCCTGCAGTACTCACATAGCAATAGGAACAAGGAATTGATAGAAGCCTCTGAAGAAGATATAGGTAATGTAACACACCCAGAGGTTGCTGGTGGTGCACATGAGAAGCAGTAACCCAGCCTGGGCTGCAGTGATCACCCCAATTACCAGCTCCGACCAGACCTTCCATCTGATCTTCACAAATCCTGCCACAAATGACGTGATCGCACCTAGGACAAATGGCACTAAGCATTACTTTTCTAAAGAACTAATCATATTATAACAATTATCACACTGTTCAAGGAAAATAAACATTCATTTAAAAAATATATATTTTACATCTCCGCTGAAAGTATTGGAACAGCAAGCTCAGTTCTATTGTTTTTGTTATATATTGAAGACATTTGGGTTTGAGATCAAAAGATGAATATAACAACAAAGTGGAAATTATTATTTATTATTTCCTGATATTTACATCTATGTGTGTTAAACAATTTAAAACATGGTACCTTTGGTGGCAGACCACCCAATTTTTTTTTTTTTTGTGATCAAAAAATATAGGAACAGATTAAATTAACCCTTAAACAGGCAAGCATGGGAAATGATTAGCAAAATATCATTTCATGTCACTGTTTTTTATACACGTTGGACTTAAGTAAAACATATCCAAAGAAACTTTTGATATTTGTGATTTTATGAGTTGTATCTCTCAGCATATACTGCCCTATTAAAATACAAAAAAAAACAAAGTCATCAATATTTTCGTTTTATTTGATGCAGAAAAATTATGTTTCTGAATTCCCCTATTTTAAAAAATATCATACATACAGTGCTCTCCACTAATATTGGCACCCTTGGTAAATGAGTAGAGAAGCCTGTGAAAATTGTCTATTGTTAAACCTTTTGATCTTTAAAATAAATTAGGGCTGCAACTAACGATTCTTTTCATAATCGATTAGTTGGCCGATTATATTTTCGATTAATCAGATGGGGGCAGGGCAAGCTTTCAGTACCATTTTTTAGTTTATTTAAAATAAAATCCACAAACTGAGTGTTACAAATATAAACTTCAGACTAAAACTTTACACAACTGTTTGGCCAAAACAGAAAAGAACCCAATACACACACACCAGAATATATATTATTAATGTAGGACTGTAGTTTAATTGGGTGCTTTTTGTGCATCCATAAAAATAATGCATAAATAAGCCTACTATAAAAATACATTTATTTTACAGTATTTATGCATTATGTTTATGGATGCACAAAAAGCAGAGAATTAAACTATAGTCCTAAATTAATAATAAAATCTCACTTTCTCTGCACCTTGATAAAGTTTGATCTTCTCGGTGGTGTTTAATATAAAAGGACTTGGAGGTCTTCCTCAGTCATGTGACGATTTCGCCTCCGTCTGATGGTGACTGAGGTCATGTTGGGAATAAAAGGTAATGCTGACAAACAGTAAATTGAAGAAAGTCAGTGTCGGGGACTGAGTATTAGGCTAAAGCTAGCGGCATCACATTATGTCCGTGTGACGTCATGCACCACCGACTAGGAAGAGGATTATACTTCCGGTTAGTAAAAAAAAGTCGCTAGTGATATATTTGAGATGATATTACCTTTCTAAAATCCATACACTAGACGGTAGAGTACATAGTGCATAGTGTAAGTGTACAGAACTTCATTTGGGACACAACTTTAGTATTTACTCTCGGAAGCGTGTTTTCAGAACATGAGTAACGTAATGAGTAAATCTCCCCCGTGCCGCACGCAGACCAACTAATCCATAATGAGATTCGTTGACAACGATTTTCAGAATCGATTATTATCGATTTTATCGATTAGTTGTTGCAGCTCTAACATTATGCATATATTACATTCTTCTGTACATGCACGTTGGCTGTCTTGTGATATGTTATGGTGAGACAGTGTCACTTTAAGATCCTGGATCTTCTAAACTCCATTGACTACTTAATTACACTTCCACTTCAACTCATTTGGGTCTCTAACACATTCTGAGGAAGACTGTATGCCGAAATGAATCAGTGTGGCTTTTAATTTTTGTATGTCCTAATGTGACTAGCCAAATAACAATAAAGGCTTTTTAACTTTTGCAACAGAAAAATGCAACAAAAAAAAAAAAAAAGGAAAACTCCAAGGTACTTCTTCTGGTACATGACACTGTTGTTTTGGGCCTGATCTCCGATAACGATGAGAAGGCCTATTTAGAGGAGATTAAAAGCCAGGAGATCTCCTCCTGAACATCAGCAAGATAAAGGAGCTGGTTGTGGACTTCAGCACAAAGCAGGAGAGGAGCTACCATCACTTGAGATTATGCCAGTGATTATTATTATTTTTTTTTACATCTTTACATTCACTCATCTTATTTTGCACTCCTTACAATTCACACACCTCAATTTGCACATGTACAGTTTTGCCAATTAAGTATACATTTATTTCTATATTACCTTCTATTACATTTAGTACAACCCCAATTCCAAAAAAGTTGGGATGCAGTGTAAAATGCAAATAAAACCATAATGCAATGATCTGCAAATCTCATACACCCATGTTATTCACAATAGAACATTGAAAACATAAAATGTTTAAACTGAGTAAATGTACCATTTAAAGAGAAAAATGTGGTAATTTTTTATTTGATGGCCGCAACACGTCTCAAAAAAGTTGGTACGTGGGCAACAAAAGGCTGGACAAGTAAGTGTTACTAAAAGAAACAGCTGGAACAACATTTTACAACTAATTAGGTTAACTGGCAACAGGTCAGTAACATGACTGGGTATAAAAAGTGTATCTTAGAGAGGTAGAGTCTCTCAGAAGTAAAGATGTAATGGAATCTGGATGGAAGCGTATGTTGCTCTAAAACCTGTATATACCTCTCAGCATTGATGGTGCCATATGTTATTGTGAATAACATGGGTTTATGAGATTTGCAAGTCATTGCATTCTGTTCTTACTTACATTTTACACAGCATCCCAATTTTTTGGAATTGGGGTTGTACAGTATCTCACAAAGGTGAGTACACCTGCTCCCCATTCACACCTGAGACCTTGTAACACTAACAAGTCACATGACACCGGGGAGGGAAAATGGCTAATTGGGCCCAATTTGGACATTTGCACTTAGGGGTGTACTCACTTTTGTTGCCAGCGGTTTAGACATTAATGGCTGTGTGCTGAGTTATTTTGAGGGAACAGCAAATTTACACTGTTACACAAGCTGCACACTCACTACTTTACACTGGAGCAAAGTGTGACACATTGTTGTTAATGTTTTAATGTTGTCACATTAAAAGATAAAATCAAATATTTACAAAAATGTGCGGGGTGTACTCACTTTTGTGAGATACTGTATATTATAATTTTTGTGTTATAGTCTAAATTGTAACATTTTTCTATTCATATATTCTAGTTTTATTCTCTTATTATTTTCTTTATTATTTTTATCTTTTATATTTAGTTTTTACTCTCTTTTATATATCGGTGTGGTCGTAAAAAGAATTTAATTGCATGTCATACTATCTATTGTTATGTATGTGACAAATAAAATTTTAACACGAATGTTCACGGATCCACCATCAGGAGAACCATGAACAATAGTGTGCATTGCAGGGTTGTAAGGAGAAAATAACTGCTCTAAAAAGAACATTGCTGCCCATCTGCATTTGCTAAAGATCACATGGACAAGCCAGAAAGTTATTGAAAAAACTATTTTGCAGACAAATGAGACAAAACAGAACTTCTTGGTTTAAATGAGAAGCGTTATGTTTAACAATAAGTTCTGAATTATAGTAGCGAATTCTGAGGGTCAAAAAAAAGTGGGTCATGCAGCAAGACAATGACCATAAGCATATGAGTCGTTCTACCAAACAATGGTTAAAGAAGAATTAAGTTAATGTTTTGGAATGGCCAAGTCAAACTCCTGACCTTAATACAACAGAAATGTTGTGGACGGACCTGAAGAAAGCAGTTCATGTGAGGAAACCCACCAACACCCCAGAATTGTAGCCGTTCTGTACTGAGGAATGGGCTAAAATTCCAAACTCCAAGCTGATGTGCAGGACTGATCAAAAGTTACTGGAAATGTTTATTGCTACATAAGGGGCTCACACCAGATACTGAAAGCAGAGGTCCACATACTTTTGCCACTCACAGATATGTAATATTGGAACATATATTCCTCAACAAAAAAATGACGAAGTATAATGTTGTCTCATTTGTGTGGTTGTTGGTGAGGTCACTAACTTATTTTTTTTAGTTTTTCTTCACAGTGGCCACAAGGTTAGTCATCAACTGCTGCTGTTTTCCTTGGCCAATCTGTACCATTTCTGGTTATTAGTAAACCAGTGGTTTTTTTCTTTGTCAGAACATTCCAAATTGCTGTATTGCCTATGCTCAATGCTTGTGAAATGGCCCTGATAGATTTTCCCTTTTTTCTCAGCATGAAAATCGCTTGCTTTTCTCCCATAGACAGCTCTCTGGTCTTTATGTTGGTTTACCCTTTTTAACAACAAATGCAGTCTTCACAGGCGAAACCTAGGGCTCAAAATAACAGTAGACATTCAGAGCTATTAATAATTTAAACAGTTAATTTAACATGACACACCTGGGCAGCAATAAACTCCTATTAGTCACATGTTCCAATATTTTTGGTCACTTGAAAAAATGGGTGGGTTCAAACAAAAGCTGTCATGTTATAAGTTGTTTTAACACATCTTGATGTAAATATGAGGAAATGAAAGCTGAAATTCTGATCCATCAGCTCATTCATCTTTTGATCTCAAACTCAACTAGCCTTGCTGTTCCAATACTTTCAGTATTACTTGCCTACTGTAGCTTTAATGTGAAATTGCCAAAGTCAGTGCAGCCGCTTATAAAATCTGGACTTTGGCTGTTCTGTAATGAGCTGTATAATCTGTCTGTAGAGTCACTGTGTGAGCCAAATGTAGGTGGAATGTCATAGTTACACAATCAGTAATCAGTTCACCTTCAAATTAATAAAACAGTAAATGAATAAAATCCTAGTAAATTTGCAAGTGAGGTTTCCATATTCCCCATGATTACGAGGGGAGGGAGGCACATTACAATAGTAGTGTGTGTTGCAAACAAACAAGTGGTGTCCTTCATTTTAATGCTTTTTAGTCACACTATTGTCAAAGCAAAAACAAACACTCCACTGGAACGCCAAATGTTAATCATTACATTGTGCAGCCATAAATCACAAAATCTAGCTTGTTGCTGCATATAATGCCATAACTAAACGAGGTAGATTTTAGGGCACAAAAAAAAAACCCAAAAACAAACAAAAAAAACAGTTCTGGAATGAATTTTTAAATGACAGAACATAAAAAAACTATGCTTTACACTAAGCAACGACCCGTGTCAGTTTAAAAAAAAACAAAACAAAAAAAACTACACAATTATTATTTCCCATTGATGATTCATTGATACATACTTGTCTTTCAACCAGACTGTTTGTTTCTTTTGCATATAACCCAGCATTCTCTGCTAGATCTAGCTTATAATCTTATAAATGGCTTCTACATTTCTGTGTAAGTAGTTAATTAACTGGTGATATTTTTCTTAACACTGTGAAAAATTGTACAGTAAACATAGATGAGCATTATCAAATAAACCTGTTCAGGCATTGTGCTTCTGCAAGTGAAAATAATTTGTAAAAATGCTGATTCTGATTCAAATTATCGTTATACATGATATCAATTATTAACCCAAGCCTTGTAAGTTTTTCCATCATGATGGCTGTAGCTTATTAATCAACACAGATCCTGTGTAACTCACCAAGCAAAGTTGAGGCAGCTTCGACCCCTCCATTATAGACATGCTTCTGCTCTGTTGCTTGACCCAAATTGTTCCACAGGACATGCACGTAGAAGACCACCAGGTAATAGCCAGGGGAGCTGAACACCCACCACAGGCTCCACACTCTCAGGCTGGGGACTTTTACAACATTTCGCATCTCCTTCAACATCTGAATGAACACACAGTTCATGCTGGAGGAGGTTATCTGATGACTACAGCAACCTGCTGAGGCTTTTTCACCTTGTGTAACCATTTCATCTGGTTTAATTTTGTCTAATTCTGAGAGAGTGGCAGTTCTCTCGTCATGCCTGTGGGCCTGGTTAAAAAACAGACTTTGTTTTGGCCATGGCAAGCAGCAAGAGAGCAACAGGCCACAAGAAACAAAGCCCAGTGAGATGGCACTGAGTGTGGTATATGTGATGTCAGTCAGGGACATACACACCTGGCCAGTGACTGAACTGGTAAATACACCCAGCAGCACAGAGGAGCGTGAGTAACTGGCCACACGCTGGTACATATTTGCTGGCACAAGTGAAAAAATATAAGAGGAGTAGGCCACACGTGCTGCCATCGTGATGCCGTAAAAAAACTCCATGAACTGCATCTCCAACAAGGAGGTGCCCAGCAGTAGTAGGAGCCAAATGGAGACATGGCTCATGCTTTGCAGGACCAAGACAGGCTTATACCGTAGGTAGTCAGTCAGCAGAAACACAGGCACCAGTACAGCCATGTATGAATAGGAGAGCACTGGGTTAATCTCATTTGTGACCTGCAGAGACCATGAAAACAGAAAGCAATAATAAAATATATAAGCTCAATATAGATTATGATGAACAGGCTTAGAACTGCCAACCAAATGTAGACACAATTGCTTCAAATTGCCAAAAAGCATACAGAAAAAGCACTAATTTATCATTGAAATTTTTTATGTTTTAGCCAAGGGCAGCACAATGGTGCAGTGGTTAACAGTGCTGCCTCAACAGATCCATGATCCCCAGCTCAATTCTAAGCTCAGGATACTGTCTATACAGAGTTTCCATGCATGTTCTCCCAGTGTTCATGTGGGTTTCCTCCGGTTTCCTCCCACCTCCCAAAAACTTACCAGTAGGTGGAATGGCTACAATAAATTGCCCCTAGGCATAAATTACTATGTGAATGTATGTGTGTATTGTGTCCTGCAATGGACTGGTGTCTCATTCAGGGTGTTTTCCACCTCATGCCCAGTGTTCCCAGAATAGGCTCCAGATCCACTGCGACCCTGACCCTGATAAAGCAATTACTGAAGATGAATGAATGAAATAAATCAATTTTACTGACCTGAATGATGGTTCCTAATTTACAATTATACAAAAAAAATTACCAAAAGTACCCATATTAAACTGTTTAATTTTAAATTCAAATATAATGCCAATGCAATATCTCAAACTGAAGGTTTAAGCAACCATTGTGATAGGACAAATTCTTACTACCTCACACAGTACTACCCAATAATTAACAATGATGCACAAAAAAGGTTCAGAGCACAGAAGGACTGGAGGCCTACAGGATTTGGAAGTTGACAGCATGCGACCCACTTAGCAGGAATGTAAACTTTGACCGAGTCTGTGCACAAACACATGGGTTTCTAGTGTTTCAGCTGCAAGAGGCAGTGCAGATGACTGGGAAAACTAATCCAAAATAAATGTCCACAGAGCACAGAAAAAAACAAAATAAAAACACAGGAACAAAAAACAAAGCTCAAATCGATAGGAAATAACTATATATATATATATATATATATATATATATATATATATATATATATATATATATATATTTGAAATAAGTATTAGTAGCTGATCATTCATTCATTGGGGTTGACACTCAACCTCTGGGGTAAAATATACATTTAATAACGGATAAGTAATTATATAAGTGAAAACACTGACAGTTTCATTCCACATTTACTGGCATTACAGTTTACACAGCTGTACAGACAGACTGGTGACAAAGAAAAAAGGCACCTCTGTTACACTATGGCATGCATTTTTGTCAGCATGGTTTTGGCCTACATTATTAAGCTATTATTGGGGCACCTGTGACAGTGGAATTTGTACTTGTTATACCTTCTCAAATTCTTTATTGCACAAATCGTATTCTACAAATAAAGAAACTCATAAGCTTGCATGTTTGCTACAGTGAAAATGGTGAAAAACACATTCACACACCTGCATCATAAATGTGAAGTCGTGGACAAATTTTGCACATCCACAAATCAGTATGTGAATTCATACTTTGCGTGAGTTGCACACATGTAGAATATTTTCTTACAAATACATTTTTATTGGATATTTTTCTAGTACAAACAAGTCAATAACTACAACTTCTTAATTTGTAATTCATAGAATAAGATTTGTGCACCTGCAAGGAAGAATTTGAGAAGGTGTAACTGTGTAAAGTTACAAGTACAAATTCACATGTGCTCAGTTGTTTTACCCTAATAATACCTTCACACTGTGTCCCCTTAAGTGAAGAATCATTTCAAACTAGTACAAAGTTATTCTGACTGATTACATGTATCCTATCTTGAAAGATTTTTATCTTGATGGGAGTGTCTCTTCCAGTATGACTTATACCCCATCCACAGAGCACAAGGGCTCACTGAATGGTTTGAAAATTATGTTAAAAAAATAAATAAAATAATGCTATGGTCTTCACAGTAATCACATCTCAAACCAACTGAACACCTCTGGAAGATTTTGGACAGCACTCCACCACCATCATCAAAACACCAATTCAGGGATTATTATTTGGAAGAATGGGATTAATTCCTCGTGTACTGTTCCAGAGAATAGTAGAATATCTGTCATTATGCTTTAAAGCTGTTTTGAGAGCCTAACATCTTAAGACGTGCTGTTTTCTTTTAATTTGTCACCCAGCTGTATAATGTTTGTATATTTTTTTATGACTAGAGAAGGGTCCACATACTGTCCCCTCCGAAAGGAACAGGAAGGACAATTCCTTTGTATTTGCTATACACTGAAGACATTTGGGTTTGAGATAAAATGATGAATGAGATGATAGAAACATTGTGAGAGTTGTCAAGGGCAGAGGTAAAGGGATCACTGGTAAAGGTCCACTGTTCAAAGAAGAACTTTGAGAGCAGAAATATAGACAGTCCATACAGGATTTTGTGATCACAGAAAAGAACACAAAATCAAGCTAACCTAACCCCAACACCACAATCTTTGGAGGCGCTTGCAATTTTTAAAAATTACCGCAGATTTTCCACATATTAAGGCCAAGACACGTCATGTGACGTCATCACAATGTGCATTCAGTCAAAGCCATGTTCGATTCACGTGCACTGAACAGTACAGCTAAAAGATCTCACTTACCAACAATCACTGCGAAAGACCATGCAAAACAATTTCGTGCAATTGCAATTTCACCAATTCAAATAGTTTTCCGCAACAAGCACAAAAACTGCAAACAGCATTGCAAATTTAGACAAAAGCTGCAGCAAAATCAAGCATTTTTGGCCACAACAATCGCAGAAAAAAACTCTGTGCGGAATGTATAGAGGCCAAACCACTCATCAGCAGTAATAATCAGAAGGCCAAATTGAAATTCATAAACAAATACAGCGATTAGCCTCAAAAGTTCTGTAACCAAGTTTAACCTCTAGCAAAGTGATGGAAAGGCCAAAGTGTGGAGAAAGAAAGGATCTGCTCATGATCCAAAACATACAAGCTCATCAGTCAAGCATGATAGAGGTAGTGTCATGGCTTGGGCTTGCATGGTTGCTTCTGGAACCAGCTCACTAATCTATCACACTAATTATTATTATTAATAATAATAATTATTGATGATGTAACTCATAATGGCAGCAGAATGAATCCAGAAGTTTACAGAAACATTCTGTCTGCCAATTTACAGAGACATGCATCCAACCTAATTGGGAGGAACTTAATCATGCAGCATGACAGTGAACCAAAACACACAGCCAACACAAAAAAACTTCACTGACCAAGTCAATCACCATACCTTAACCCAACTTACCCTAACCACCCAAGCATTCATTTCACCTCTTGAAGGGGAGACCCCCCACCCCCCATATGAAACAAACAACAACAATATGAAGCTGTGGTACAAGCCTAAAAAAGTATCACAAAAGAAGAATGCAACAGTTTGGTGATGTCAGTGGGTCACAAGCTTGATACAGTAATTGCAAGCAAGTGATATGCAACCAAATATTAAGTGTCATTTACAGCAAGACAATAGTTTCCAATACTTGTGGTCACCTAAAGATTGGGTGTTCTGCCAACTAGGGTGCCATGTTCTAAGTTGTTTAACAAATCTAGATGTAAATATCAGGAAATTAACATGGAACTTCTGCTCTATCATCTCATATTCATCTAAAACCAAAAAGTCTTTAATGTATAGCAAAAACAAAAAAACAATTGACCTTGGTTGTCCAATTCTTTCAGAGGGGACTATATAATAGAGAGAGTACAGGGTGGCTATAACCAAATTGATACAACATTGTGGTTCAAGGTCACTAAAATTGATACTGATATAATGTGACTAAGCATTTATACAACAACTCAAACCTTAGTCATGTTTGAGACCCACCTGCTCTCTGGTGAAGTTCTTCTCTGTGCTAAGAAGGTAAGGAGTGATGAAAGACTCGCCTGGCTTCAGCTGAACCATGAAGCCATAAAAACAGAGGAACAAGACCGACCATTTCCAGGCCCGAGGTGTTTGTTTCTCAGTATTCAGATCTATCTTAGGGTTGAGCTCATGCTCAAGTGGCGCCTCAAACTCTTGTTCAGTTTCATTACTGTTTGCAATCAACTCCTCCTCAAATTCCCCATTTCCCTTTACGTTCACAGCAGAATCTGCCATCTTTTACAGTTAACTAATCCTGCTGTGATTTCAAATTGTAGTAATAGCTCTCACTGCATCAACCTAAAGGATTTCAAATTCTTTTACTAAAATCCTAACAAATGTGTTATGATAAAGGAACTACCAGACTCCTTCCACTGCATAGGCATATGTCAGAAGCAGGTCTGCTATACAGTGCTATATGAGTGACTCTTTTCATAAAATCAGAGGTGTTAATAAATCACACTAACACTCCACCTGTAAATAACTGACTTAAGTTAACGTTTTCCAGCCTCCAAGTCTTACAAGGATAGAGAAAGGCTACCACGCAGTGTTTCCCATTCTGCAAAACATAAAACACAAAGCAGTTTTTAGAGCATACTCCAAAGTCTTGAATTAACTCTTCCTATTAACTCTTAATACAACTGTATGATGTACTCAGTGAACAGAAATCAACAGTCATTGCTTGTAATACTTAAGAGATATACATTAGCCAATACAATAAATCAACACCAGACAAGACTAGGGGTTATCCAAAGGCAATTGAATAAATTATTGTTCTACAATAAATACTTATTATGCTAAAGACAAATAAAGTTACCCACTGAGATTTTGCTCATTTATGCTCAATAGAAGCTATGCTGCTTGTTCCCAAGTGAATTATTATTATTATTATTGTTATTATTATTATTATTTTGCTCACAGTTAAATCAATAAAATACATTTTTGGTGTCATAACTTGTGCAATCTCCAGGCAATTCAAAAAGCAGCTGTTAGGCTCCTGTAGAGAGCACCAGAAAGAGGGAATACATCTCTCCTGGTCAGCTGTCACTTCACTGGATACCAGTCAAACACAGGATTAAGGTTTTATTACTTGTTTTTTTTTTTTTTTTATATCTCTACACTGCATAACACAAGCACCATATCTATGATCTCCTGTGTTCTCAATACACCTCTAGACCTTAACATCTTTAAACCAGTTGCTTTTAACTAGTAACCTTTTCAAAAATAAATAAATAAATCCCCCACTGTACACATTTTTAAATCCAGTTCTCCCATGCGCCTTTTTAAAGTCTGTAGATTTGCGTCTTCTGTTTTTTTCTTTTAATGCTATTTTATTCATTTATTTTATTTCATTGTTGTTCGAAATTACTCTTTTTTTGTATAGCATTTTGGCCTAATTTATTTGGCCAAAAATTATCAAATGCGAGCTATTGTTTTTCAGACTTGCAAATGTGATGCATATAAACAAAGATATTCAAGAAATACGCAAAATTGTGTAACTTACCCAGTTACTCTGATTTATCATTTGGTGAGCCGAATTAACTTTAAGATTGCTGCTAATCAAACGTCCAGGCTAGGTACCGTTAATCCAAAACTTACTAGCGACAATGTCGGGTTTTTTTGTTGTTGTTTTTTAAGTAGGACAATAGACTGTACACCGATGTGTTTAATCAATGTTTGGACTTAAGTGATAAAAGCGTTAAAAAAAAAAAAAAAAAGCCCAAAAAACAAACAAATAAAAGTCCACACGTGCGTACATATCACGCAGTAAACCGAAAGTCGTTAGCACAGTTTCTGCATTGAGAGTGTACACACGTGTGTCTAAAACGAGAACTCACGTGACCTACTCATGTGACACATCCGGGGAAATGAGATGGCAGAACTACGTTTTTTTTATATACAGATAAAGATATACAGATACAGGTCATTGCTTTCAAGTCTTTTGTATGAGTAAAAAACGGGCTTTATAGACAAAAATTTACACTGTTAAATAAACAAATTTATCAACAAAAAAATAGATTTTTTTTCTTTAAACCTTTATCGAAAGTGCAGAAGCCAAATAAAACATCTTTATATTACAACGAAAAATTATGGCATCCATAACTAAAGCAAAATCACGTGGGGTGACAAACACGTATGCCATATTATTGACTGAAACTGCAGTACAGCAACAACAGCGGATAATACAGAGTAGCTTAGCAACAAGCCGGTGTTCTGTCGATTCATGCTACCCATCGAGATTTGCTACTTAGTGGTTCTGCGCATGTGCAAACCCACTGTTTTTCCCTGCGTTACCACGCCCATAAATCTATGCAGCCTCGCAGTCTAGATTTCGTTAGATGGTGAACAATATCTTAAATACTTTTCTTCATATACATATTTGCATGCACACACAGGCTTTGCAGCAGAATGTAGAAATCAGCTGATATTGGCGTGTGTTCAGCTTCTGTAAACAAACGTAACTCCTTATGAACTAGCACACAGACGGTGCGATAAACTGGGAGCATTATTTGATTGGGGATATTGGTCTATCTAATCATGCTACTCCTGAAATCTTAAAGATGTTATTACTACAGAATACGCTGCTGCTGTGATAATTGCTGTTTCATTTAAAATAATTTTTTAAAAAAATGCTTCCCATACTCTTGTAGTACACTTGCCCATGTTTTTAATGAAATAATAAAAAAATAACGGCGTAAATGTTGTGAAAGTTACATTATTATAGGATATACACAACTGGAGACGGAGACACAGGCAGGGCCGTTTCTAGACATAAGTGAACTAGGCGGTCGCCACCAACGCCCCCGCAGCCACAAGAAAGAAAATACATTCTTTTTATTGTTATAATAACAATAATCCATCCATCCATCTATACCGCTTATCCTTTTCAGGGTCACGGGGAACCTAGAGCCTATCCCAGGGAGCAGCAGGCACAAGGCGGGGTACACCCCAGACAGGGTGCTAATCCATCGCAGGGCACAATCACATACACATTCACACACCCATTCATACACTACAAACACTTTGGACTGGGGGAGGAAACCAGAGTACCCGGAGGAAACCCCTGTAGCATGGGGAGAACATGTAAACTCCGTACACACAGGGCCACAGTGGGAATCGAACCCCCGACCCTGGAGGTGTGATGCAAACGTGCTAACCACTAAGCCACTGTGCGCCCATATAATAACAACAACAATAATAATAATCATAATAATAATCAGGTAACACTTTATAATTGCACGCGATTATTTATCTGGTCTCCCTTGTGATAGTGGACGTGCTGTTAGGCAGAGACAAAGAGATGTCCGTGCTTGGCTGGTCTTTCATCATGAAAAGTAGTGATGAGAAGTTCTGATTATTTTACTGACTCGGATCTTTGAATCACATTCAGCAAAATGAACGAATCTTTTTTCGAGTCATTTCAGCAGAATATAATTAAAATGTTACATGTTAAATTCCCCAACACATCTAGTACTTATGTAACTGGTTGTAGTCTCCGTTGTGTGTTTTATTTTATCCAAAAAAAAAAAAAAAAAAATAGTCGGACAGCAACTTCATTTATTCTCTGATAACACAAACAAGCAGCCTCCCTGAGTGAATCGCCCTTACACTGTGCTCTATAAAATAAACATGATGTGCGATGGTCACCATGTGTTCTCATTTCCATCTTTTAAAACAAAATACAAAAAAAATTACTCAAAAATGTGGGTAAAACAAGAAAAATAAATCACACACGTAAGTAAAATAACATTATACACACAAATTAAAATGAGTATATATGTATATAAATGATGATTTAAATCAAGATGAAACAAGACTATCGAGAACTCAAAATTAAACCTACCTCTCCCAATCAATTACAGTGTTAAAGGGAAGAGGAGGAGACAAAACAGGAAATTACACACACCAATGACATCATGACAATTAAAAGGGAAAGTACTCACACAAGTAGACAGCTACATCAGGTATACATTTCCTTTTGTGTAATTCTACACATTAAATGTATGGAATACTTTCCATACCCATTACACTTATGCAAACGTTGATCACATTTGGAATAAAAAATAAACTATAGGCTAATGCAGCCAAGGCCGAATTATGAGAAACACAAATGATTCATTAATACCGTAGATGGTCTTTAGGTTATGCATTCTGTCAGTTCACCTCACCTCCCGACCCGAGTCGCTCTTTTGTTTTGTCACGTCACATTTGTCACGTCTGTTTCCCTGGAAACAGAAATGATTAGTTCACTTCTCGAGACTTCGGGTTCGAGTCATTCGTTGTTCACTTCACAGCCCCACTGCATTCAGCTTATGGGGCTGTGATGTGATGAACGAACGACTCAAACCCGAAGACCCGAGAGGTGAACTACTCATTTCTGTTTCCTGTACAGAACATATGGGGATGTTACGGCGCATGCGCGGTCAACACAAAATGAACGAATCACTCTCGGAGACAACTCGTTGTTCCTGAGTCATATTAAAGATTTGTTCAAAATGAATGAATCATTCATGAACGACACCACTACTGAAAAGGTCAAAGCCATCAGGGGCTCAGTATCGCAAAAAGAAAAAAGAGGATGAGAAAAGAAAGAGAAATATTAAGGTATGCGACTAGTAGTCTATGGACGGTAAAGACCGGTTTTGCCACCTATTAGCGCTCCATCCTGATGAGCACAACACGTTCACAAATGACATGCTGTCCGAGCAAGAACTCCCTATGTGTTAAAACACATTTAAGCAGCTGAATATTAGCATAATAAAGATTGATTTTTAAAAAATGCTATCAGAAAAACGGTGATCAGAAATTAATGTTTAGTGTATATTGAAGATAGTGTTGTTACTATGACAACCAGTGTATATCTGCCAAACAACTGCAGTCTCAAGAGAAAAAAAGTATAAAAGTTATTGTACATGAATAATTTCAGTAATTTTCCTGTGCTGTAAATGTATAATTGTGGTTACAAACAGACAGGCTTTGTGATGTTGGTGTGTATGAGAATCTGTTCATTTATGCTGTAGTGTTTTATATTTATGATACAAACAATCATGGCAGATTGGTGATTGGAACTATCTGAAGTTTACACGAATCACGTGACAATCAAGCATTTTGATCTTCCATTGACGCAACGGTCTCTCTCTCAAGGGCTCTGGAGAAACTTTTAAAAAATATAATTTTTAAAATTATTTATTTTATTTTATTTTTTGTTATAAAAGAAGATGAAAAACAGTTACATAAGCAAAATTACTTACAATGACATGAAAAACAACAACAGCAACAACAATATGTAAATAGAGCATAACATCTTACAACAGATTGATATGTCAGGGACACAGAAACTACAGTTGTAGCATACATTAACATACAGATTTAACAGCATCTAAATACTTAGACTTTAAAAAATTCAAGATATTTAAGGAATCTTAGTTTTTTTTTAAATTCTTTATAAAATGAAGAGATTTAAAAAGTAAGTTTAATTCCATATTAAGGTGGGAGAAAGATGGAATACCATTTGCAAATTGGTATAATAAAATGCAAAAATTAATCACATACTCCAGAGGTTTATTATTAGTATCGCTATAGTACAAAATGATGTCTTTTAAACTAAAAGAATGTGTAAAATTGGCTCTGGAGAAACCGAGAGAGAGATGACAGATCTGGTGAGAGAGTGACACAGCGCGTGTCCTGATTGGTCTATTGGTCTCTCTTTGTGCTAACTAACTTATTAGTTTTCTCGGTAGGCTTTACAGTCAAGCTCTCTCTCTGTAGTTCATCCATCAGTTCGATTCAGTTTAGTGTCTGGCGTGCCATGGCAGAGTGTCCAAATAAAAAAAAGAAAAAAGAAGTACAAAATGCACTTCACCCCATGCATAATAGGGGTAAAAAAACAACAACAACAAGGACAGTGTAGCTTGCTGCACTGTTTGCAGCAGTGATTTCTCAGTTGCCCATGGTGGGTTAAATGACTGTAAAAGACATATTGAGGTGAGTTTAATAGGTGTCATTTGTCCATTAGCATAGCTAACGTTATTTTAACTAGATGCTATAAGGCGCTACTGTATTGATGTCTAGGTGATGAGACCAAAGCCAGTGGAGCCATCTCCCTGAAATGAGTTTTTGTAGGTTTGAATGTCTGATTTAATACACACCTGCCTCTAATTTTCAAGTAATCCTTAACACTTTGGTTAAATGATTCAGGTGTGTGTGATTAGGGATGGAGCTAAAGTCTACATATCAGTGCACTGGCCCTCAGAATTGCCCAGCCCTGGTTTAGAGGCTGACTTCACAGTTTCAGTTGCCTCTTCCAGTACAATGGCTGGTGAACAAAACATAATGAATTTGTTTTTGGGGCTCTGATGGACTAGGATTGGAAAGGGTGGATTTTAAATTTAATGAAAAATGTTTATATATTTGTTGTTTTATATACAGGTTATTTAAAAAGTCACTTCTGTTTTATTGTGATGGGATTTCAGGTGCCAGCTTTGTATGTTAAAATTTTTTTTTTCCTCCTGTCATTTTGAACGGAGTGTATACTGTGTATTCATGTCAGGAATTTTAATAGAAAATTACGTATTTATCAAATTATCAAAAATATGAAGTTTGTCATCAACCAAACAGTAACCAGTTTTGATACCTAAAAAAAGCTTACATATGCATTTTTAGCAAAGCCTTTTACAGTAAACAAATATGTAAAATTGAACTAATGAAATGATCTGCAGCACATACTTACATTAATGTTACATAATAATGATAAAATAAAATAAATAAATAAATACTATCCCCAAATGGAATGATTTGGTGCTGCTTTTGCAAAAAAAATTCTTCCCTGGGGTGGGTGGGACATTTTGAAATAATAATAATAATAATAATAATAATAATAATAATTCCTTACTTTTATATAGCACTTTTCTAGACACTCAACATGCTTTACATTGTATGGGGGAAATCTCAAGTGTGTAGCATCCAACTGAATGATGTGATGGCAGCCATAGTGTACCAGAATGCCCACCCAAGGATGGAGATTATTAGGGGGCCTTGATAGAAAGGGCCAATGGGGGAATTTCACCCATAGGGTTATACCCCTTCTCTTTCCTGGACGGTGCTGTTTTTACAGTATAGTGTCCCAGTCACAGACCACAGGGTGAGCACCCCCTCCTTCCATCCATCCATCCATCTTCTACCGCTTACTCCTTTTCAGGGTCACGGGGAACCTGGAGCCTATCCCAGGGAGCATCAGGCATAAGGCGGGGTACACCCTGGACAGGGTGCCAATCCATCGCAGGGCACAATCACATACACACTCACACACCCATTCATACACTACGGACACTTTAGACACACCAATCAGGCTACCATGCATGTCTTTGGACTGGGGGAGGAACCGGAGTACCCGGAGGAAACCCCTGCAGCACGGGGAGAACATGCAAATTCCGCACACACATGGCCCTGGAGGTGTGAGGCGAACGTGCGCCAACAGCCTGACATTTGTCCCAATAATGTCACTACTAACACATCACCATGTCAATGACCTCCATGACCATGACCTCACCTGTGACCCTGCCTCTCTTGCTGTTCTGTCTATTACCTGGCAGGACTGCTTCTGTGACCTGTGGCCCCGGCAGGACTCGAACCTGGGCCCTGGGCACCCCCTCCTGATCTCACTAATACCTCTACCAGCAGCAACCTTTGTTTTCCCCAGGAGGTCTCCCAACCAGGTAATGGCCAGGCTCAACCCTGCTTAGCTTCAGTGGGAAACCAGGTGAGAGCCGCAGGGTGATATGGCTACTGGGGCACAGTTGATCACAACATGACCAACTGAAATATATGTAGAAGTAATTTATTTTGTAACATTATTGTTGTTTTTGAAAAGTAATCATTTTCAAAAAATAAAAACGAATCTATTTATGCACCATTAAAACTAACTGAAAGGAAAGTGAAATTGAAAACCAAATTACAAAACAAAATAATACAAACTAGAAATATTTTTAAAACTATAATAACCCTGTTGCCATCATGGATCCTGTTTGATGGGAAGAGTAATTAAAACCTATGCTGTCAAAAATGGATTTGTTCGAAAAGTCCAACTTACGGCAAAAACAGACCAGGTGGATAGGCCTGTATAAAAAATGTGTCTACTGCTGGAAGCAGAGCAATGAAGCAGAGTTAGAAATCCTATTCATGGCTTATTTAACAGTTCCCTCCAAACTATTGGAACAGCAAGGCCAATTAATTTGTTTTTGCTGTAGACATTTGGGTTTGAGATCAAAAGAGCTGAATAAGTTTTTAGAATTTCTGCTTATACTGAATATGTATCATGTTATTTATATGTGGATGTATTAAACAAAATAGAACATAGCTCATTTTGTGTCAGATGACCCAATTTGTAGGCGAGCAAAAATATTGGAACCTATCACTAGCAGGTGCTTCTTGTTACCCCGGTATGTCCAGTCAGATTGATTGTTTAAACAATTAATAGCTCTGAACATCTACTCTTTGCTTTACCTTCAGTTTTACCAGTGAAGACTGCATTTGTTGTTAAAAAAAAAAGGATAAGCCAACATGAAGATCAGAGAGCTGTCTATGGGAGAAAAGCAAGCCATTTTGAAGCTGAGAAAAGAGAAAGTCAGAGGCATTGCACAAACACAGGGCATAGCCAATACAACAGTTTGGAATGATTTCTCATATCCATCTTTTGATCTAAATGCAAATGTCTTTCTGTTCCAGTAGGCTTAGAGGGGCCTGTATGTATGAACTGTTTAATTGTGCATTCACCATTATTACAATTATGGGACTGGTGTGTAGGAGTCATAATATTATTATTGTTCAGCCACTAGAGGGCAGTATGCACTGTGGTGGGGTATGTGTGTAGGTCACCTGTTCACAGCATGTGATAATAACCTTCCCCTAGGTTGAATTAGAGTGGTATGGTGGTGGGAAACATACAGTTCCATTCCAGATCAGCTATGGAAAAAGTATTCTACAAAAACTAGTGAAGCAAAGTTTCAGAGGTAACATAGGAGCATGCTTTGCTGTAGATCACATTAGCTGTCTTTCAAATATTATGGGAATAAAGTCCATACAGCATGTAATGATCAGGATTATAGAAAATCCATCTACCAACAAACATAGTGCATGTTGGTTGATAGACTTTGCACCTGTAATTTTAGAGGAAAATGGAAATCAGCCTCATCAGTATGTGATATCTGGATCTTTTAATTAAGGTAGTAAGAAATATATAATCAAGAATGACAAGCATCACAGGTAGGGAAAAAAATAAAGCACACTCATTTTACAGTACAAGAAAAGAAGGGTCACAGATGAAATAAAATATACATAATTAAGGCATAAAAGGAAAGGGTGTGTTGTGGAAATACACAATTTACAATAAAGTAGAAATAGAAACAGAAAATAGAACTTTTTCAACAGCATGAAGTTGGTTAAAAAGGTCTTACCCAGTAACACACTATGCCAAAATTAAAAGATATTCTAGAAATGATTAGGAAGAAGGTGACTGAAATACATCAGTCTGGCAAGGGTTACAAAGGCTCTGGGACTCCAAAGAACCACAGTGAGAGCCATTATCTCCAAATGGAAAAACTCGGCACAGTAATAAACCTTCACAGAAGTGGCCGACATTCCAAAATTCCTCCAAGAGCACAGCAACGACTCATCCAGGAAGTCACAAAAAGAGCCAAGGACAACATCAAAGGAACTACAGGCCTCTCTTGCATCAATAAATGTCATTGTTCATGACTCCACTATCAGAAAGACACTGGGCAAAAATGGCATCCATGGAAAAGTGGCGAGGTGAAAACCACTGCTAACCCAGAAGAACATTAAGGCTCATCTGAATTTTGCCAAAACACACCTTGATGATCCTCAAACCTTTTGGGAGAATGTTCTGTGGCTTGATGAGTCGAAAGTGTTTGGAAGACAGGGGTCCGGTTACATCTGGAGTAAACCAAACACAGAATTCCACAAAAAGAACATCATACCTATGGTCAAGCATGGTGGTGGAAGTGTGATGGTGTGGGGATGCTTTGCTGCTTTAGGGCCTGGGCAACTTGCAATAATTGAGAGAAACATGAATTCTGCTCTCCATCAGAAAATCCTAAAGGAGAATATCCGGTCTCTAGTCCGCAAGTTGAAAATATTTTTTCAAGATATTTTAAATGCTATTTTAATGAAATTAATAAAGATTTGTATAGTTCAAATTGTGCCAAAAACTATAAAAATTTGATCCAGTCCTCGTTGTTTTTAGTAAATGTATAAACAGACACTAATTTGTAAAAATGGGTGTTTGCATTTAGAAATAAACATTTAACATCCTTGAGGTTCTTTTTCAGTGACCACTGGCCAGTAGCTTTTGTTCTCTTCATACCATTTAACTGAAAGGAAAGCAGACATTAAAAGACATAAGGCCATGCATGAAATCTGCAGTAAATGTATGTATTTAATTCTTATGCCCATTACCTGCACATACTGAATATTGATCAAAAGTCTTACAAGAAATATTTCCAAGACTACATGTATGTATGTATGTATGTAACTACATAAGGCTAGACATCAAAACGTTAGCATAAGCTTCTCTATAGCTGCATTTTTACCACTTGAGGAAGGCTGTACAGACATGGCAGTGTAGTTAATAGTTAATGTAATATCAAACTTTACTAGCATTAGTAACTAAAATTAGTGAAATTAATGAAATATCTAAAGTGCAGTCAAAGCACCCATATTTATATTGAAAAATTAATGTTTTTATTTTGTTGTACAGTTTGTTGTTCAAATCTTAAGGCTATGAAACACAGTTCCATAGTTTGAGCAGAAGTATGACATAAGCAAAGGATGCCCTTACTTGTCTTTCTGATGCCTTCTTCCCATGGGACCTTTGGCTTCCATCCAAGTTTGTGCATCTTGTCTGAGATCATGGGGTACCTCAGGTCACTGACAGGTCTAAAATGCAAAAATAAAACCTCAAGTAATAGTTTAAAGTTTAATTAAATTAATTTATATTTGTATAGCACTAATTTGTATAAACCCTAATGTAGGTCTAAATCTACATCCCTTAGGATGTACAGCTTGGTCCATAAGTATTTGTACATTGACAATTTTTATTTTGCCTCTGTACACCACCACAATGGATTTTAAATTAAGCAATCAAGATGTGATTGACATGTAGACTTTCATCTTTAATTCAAGGGGTTTAACAAAAATATTGTATTAACCATTTAGTAATTACAACATTTTTTTTTTTACATAGTCCTTCCATTTTCACAGGCTTAAAAGTAATTGGACAAACTAATAATTATAAATGTAATGATTATTTTTAATACTTGGATGCAAATCCTTTGCATTCAATGACTGCCTGAAGTTTGGAGCAATGGACATCACCAAATGCTGAGTCTCCTCCCCTGAGATGCTTTGCTGTATAATTGCTTGTTCAATTGCTTTGCTTTACTGTATCTGCCTTTAGTTGCTGCTTGTTTGTGGGTCTTACTGCCCTCATTTTTGTCATCAGTAAGTGAAAAGCATGCTCAATTTGGTTGAGCTCTGGTGACAAACTCTGCCATTTAAGAACCAGCCTCCCCAAGACCCAGCATCAGGCCCTCCTTGAGCTATGACAAGACCAGGCGATCTATGCCCTGCTTGAAGCCCAGCTAGGGGACCAGCAAGTGCTCCAGAGCCTGGTCCAGCAGGCAGGAACTCCAGCAGCAGCCCCAGTGGTGCTGGCCTGGCCCACATCACCCTCACAAAGACAGGACCGTAAGATGACTCAGAAGCATATTTTTTGAGCGGGTCGCAGAAATGTGGGGCTGGCTCGATGCTCAGTGGGCGGCTGCTTGGGTGTAACCTGGGGTGAATCAGGTGTAACCAGACAACTGTCCATCAAAGTCTGATTCTATGCGGGGCACTGGGAAAATGCACGACTGGTGAAGGTGAGGTGTGTTCATGGGGATATTCATGAATATCCACTCCTGTCCATCATTATTAATTTCCAGGGACAAAAGCATAAAATGGAGGTGGCGTTAATCATCTCACCTCACCCATCCACTAATTCCAGGGATGAACTGGCCAGGTTTTCAGATATTAGTGGGGGAAATATTTGTGGATGGGTCCTGCAGTAGCAAAGCACGAGGTTGGATGTGTGCATTGTTGGCTGAAGAGTTGTTGCCTGGGCCATCAATGTCTGTTCTGGGTCAGGAAAACAAGGAGGGTGGGCTCCCCGTCCATACCCTTAAGGGAAATTCCCCTTGAGGATTTCCTTCTGGAGCAGACATGTGACAAAACCCTCAGGTACACCTTCAAATAAGTGAAAGTAATTGATGGTCAGCAAGTTCAGCCCAACATTTAATAAATCCTTCCCCTACTTTGCAATTATTAAAAATGATTAAAGATCGACTAGGGTTAGTGTCAAGCACCAAATTACTCGCAAAGTGGCAAGGAACCCATCAGGTCACACGGCGAGTTGGAAAAGTTGACTATGGGGTCAGGTGAATGGATAGAGGCATTGCACTTCAAATAGACCATGTCAATCTCCTAAAACTGTGGAGTGAGGCGGTTCCTGTGGCTCTGGCAACAGTGTTTACAGAGAGGGAGGAGCTGGGACTGGAGGTACAGTGGGAGAAATAAGAATTGAACGAGTCAACATTTTTTTTCAGTAAATATATTTCCAATAAGGTTATTCACATGAAATGTTCACAAGACATCAGTATCAACTCAAGAAATCTGAAAATATAAAGAATGCACAACATTTATGTCCATAACGTGGAATGACATGGCAAAAAAAGTATTAACACGCTAACAAATTTATTTAATACTTAGTGGAGAAGGCTTTGATTGCAATGACGGCTACAAGACACTTCCTCTATGAAGAAATTAATCAGCCGCAGTATTCAGGTGTGATTTTGGCACATTCTTCTAAACATGTTGTCTTTAAATCTTGTTCAGTTGGATTCGAGTCAGGTGACTGACTGGGCCATTCTACCACCTTGATTTGTTTTCTCTGAAACCAATTGAGATTTTCCTTTGCTGTATGCTTTGGATCGTTGTCCTGCTGGAAGCTCCACCCACGTCTCATCGTCATCATCCTGGTGGATGGCAGCAGATTCTTCTCAAGAATCTCCCGGTAAAGGGCTCCATTCATCATTCCTTCAATTATATGAAGTCTGCCAGTACCATGTGATGAAAAACAGCACCACACCATGATGCTTCACCTCCACACTTCACTGTTGGTATAGTGTTTTTAGGGTGATGTGCAGTGCCATTTCTTCTCCAAACATGGTGTGTAGTATGACAGCCAAAAAGTAAAATTTTTCCTCTAATCTGACCAGACTACACTCTCCCAGTATTTCATAGGCTTGTCCAAATGAGTTGTAGTAAACTTTAAATGAGCTTCGACATGCCTTTTCTTTAGTAATGGAGTCTTGCGAGGTGACCATGAGCAATAGAGTGCATTGCCTTTTATTTTCTCTGTGACGATGGCACCTGCTGCCTCCAAGTGTTTCTGGAGCTCTTTCCAAGTGGTCCTTGGCTCTTGGACTACTCATGACTATTCTGCTGACTCTACTTCTGATATTAATTTGCACAGATAGGAGGTATAATTACTTACTGATTTCAGCTGGTTCCTTGCCTTACCTTGGAGAACTACTTTTTCTTTGCATGTTCAATACTTTTTTCCTGCGTCATTCCATTTTATTACACATAACTTTATTGATGGACTTTAATTTTGTGAATTCTTTATATTTCTTAATTTCTTGAGTTAATACTGATGTCTGGTGAAAATTTCATGTGAATAACCTCATTGGAAATATATTTACTGAAAGAAAAAAAAAATATGTTAACATGTTCACAGGCTGCCAGGTTGCAGGAGGAATTTTCTGATGTGGTTTTCCTCTACCTGGTTGCACCAACCTCACAGAACATCACATTGAGACTCCTCCAGATGTGGTTGTACACAGCCACCCATACCGGCTCCCTGAACACAAGAAAAATGTGGTTCGGGATGAACTCAACGCTATGCATGACATGGGGGTAATCGAAGAGTCCCACAGTAACTAAAGCAGCCTGGTGGTCTTGGTGCCCAAGGCAATGGGTCAGTCCGTTTTTGTGTGGACTTTTCAAAAGTCCACGGTGTGTCTAAATTTGACATATCCGATGCCTCACATTGATGAACTGTTCAATCAGTTAGGTAAAGGGGTATTGGCAGATTCCCTTGACCCCAATATCTCATGAAAAATACAACCTTTTCCACTCCGTTCAGGTTACACCAGTTGTCATACTTCCAGTTATTTGGCGCCCCAGCGACGACTCATGGACAGAATCCGCCACCCACACAATGTATATGCTACTGCCGCAGGGCTTAATCTGTACCGGAACAAGCCGGATACGGAACCTCCGAATTTAGATCCAGCACCTGTTTTGGTGGATTCCCCATCTCATGCGACAGTGAAAGACATTCATGCTGACCTGTAGCCTACATATGTTTCATGAAAAATCAAGTATAATAATGATAATGTAGTCAATAACTTGCTATATACCTTTTAAATGTAAAACAATAATAATAACAGTAAGAAATGCGCTATATGCAGTGTGTAGTCCATGCCATGTTATGGAGGTGATCGATTCAATTTTACCACTAAAACTATTCCTATTTCCATGGTAATAAATGACTTCCCTTCTGTAATTGGTGGACTTGTGTGTGTTTCTGTGAGGGGGGAGGGGAGGGGAAGTTTCATATTTTTAATTGGAGATACGGAACGATGGCGAAAAGATATTCTTAATTTACATGCGGTCAACACTGTTCCGATTTCAAGTGCAGAGTGTGAGAGGGGTTTTTCCTCAAATGAACTTAATTTGCAATGCCAACCGGGCATCTCTCAACACCTCCACAATTTCATCGCTTCTATTTCTCTGCCTTGCTGGACCTCCACTATCTCAGTTTAACCGCATTCCATACACAAGGTCATGGATTTCAGAAGAACACAGGACTACAAAAGACACCAGAAGCAAAGCACAAAAGATGGTCTATTTTAAACAACTAAAAGGAAAGGTAAGTGCCACATTATCTTAATTTACTGTGGCCCTGCTTGTGTTGATTACATTGTTTCTGTTTTGAAAGTTGATGCAAGCTGTTAATCACTTGAGTTGGTCCGCTAATGTGATTGCTCAAATGTTACTTCTCCCTCCCCTAATCACTTGCCATATTGATCACCCCACTATGTTCCGGGACCCTGCTATTTACAAATTAAGCATTGCACTGCTGCCTTAGATAACAATCATTTATAGTAAATAATTGGCAGCAGCACTTGCAACATCTGGGGCTATCGTGAGATCCTTGAGACAGGCAGGACTCACACTGAACACAAAGAACTGTGTATCTGGGCTTCCACTTGGGTCATGGGTAGGTGCATCCCCAAATGGATAAGATAGCAGCGATTGCAGCCTGCCCAACACCCAAAACCAAAAAATCTTGAGGTAAAACCTCTGTATTTACGTTCATGAAGGCGACTCTTGATTGTCGACTTTGACAATGATACGCCTACCTCCACGAGAGTGTTGTTGACTTGGCCAGATGTTAAGGGGTTTTTTTCCCCATCAAGGAAAGAATTCTGCAATCATCCACTGTTGTTGTCTTGTGTGGTCTTCCCGGCCTTTTGGTGGTGTTGAGTTCACCAGTGCATTCTTTCTTTTTAAGAATGTACCACATTGCTGATTTGGCCACTCCTAAAGTTTCTGCTATCTCTCTGATAGGTCAGTTTTATTTTTTCAGCCTAACGATGGCCTCATTCACTTGCATTAACACCTCTTTGGACTGCATATTGAGCGTTCCTGTGAACAGGTACCAAATGCAAATGTAACCAGACCTTTTATCTCCTTAATTAGTCATGAAATAACAAGGAAACAGGCCACATCTGGCACCAGTCTTCCTGATTACAGCAACAGTTCTTAGGGACAAGTCTACAGTATCCATGTGATATTATCCACTGAAAATAGGGTGTGACTTGGGCATAAACTGTTTTTAGGAAGTGCAAACTTTAGGGTACCTATATGAGAATGAACAACAAAAAAGATATACACTATATTGGCAAAAATCTTTGGACACCTAACCATCACGCCTTCTAGACTTTGAAGCATTGTAGTGGGAATTTGCCCATTCAGCCACAATAGCATCAGTGAGGTCAGGCACTGATTTTGGGCGAGGAAGCCTGGGGTAGTCACGACTCCTGTTCATCCCAAAGGTGACGCTTTGTCTACTTTTAGGACTTGTGTGAAATTCTGATGATGGTTTAGGTAATATTTATGCGGATATATAGAAAATTCTAAAGGGTTCACAAACTTTCAAGCACCACTGTAGGTGTACAGTTAGAGGCTATAGCATATTTCCATGCATACATGGGGCAACATAAATCCTCTTTCCCTTCATTAGTGCTCAGTTTCTGACCACAGCACATTGTAGGATGAATATGTTTGGTTGAAAGACTATTTGCAAAACACTTTTTATAGTTACATATCCCCATCAACACTGCTGCACCTGAATTGTTTGTGCCAGCACCACACACATACACGTGAGTAAATATGTATAGCCATGGTTCTCAAAGTGTCCCTATTTATTTATTCATTTATTGTGGTGTAAATCAAAACCAACCATTATCAATGTTATTATATTCACTATTACTGGGCTTCATTTAAGTCACGTCTGCATAACCAAACAAAGCTAAACATTTTCTGCCGGATTTACACAAATTTCAGAAATGTTGATTTTCTTCGTACTTGCATGCCTATGTTGATCACCCGTAAGGTCTGAAACGAGTTCCCAACACAGCGCAATTGTATTTGTGATGCCCACAAAACTGCATAAAAGTTTAAGTGCACAGTCAGCTGGAAGCATGAAATGAAGGATGAGAGTAAAGGCAGAAATGGAAGCTGCTTTGACTCACCTGGATGCCAATAACAATATTCAATAATTTTTATATAAATAATAATAAGTAGGTGCTAAATCTTCTATCAGCTGTGGCATGAGTATGTGCAGAAAGACTGGGCTGTCTTCCGTTATTACACAGCTTAAAATCTTTTGTCATAATTGAATGACTGCTTTTACTTGTCTTAATTTATGGGTTTGTGTTGGATTGCTTTTTTTTTTAAATATTCTTTAATTAATTGCCAATAATAAACTCAGCAAAAAAAAAAAGAAATATCCCTTTTTCAGGAGACTGTATTTTAAAGATAATTTGTAAAATCCAAATAAGCTTTAAACATCTTTATTGGAAAGGGTTTAAACAATGTTTTTCATGCTTGTTCAATAACCATAAACAATTATTGCACATGCACCTGTGGAACAGTCCTTAAGACACGAACAGTTTACAGGCGGTAGGCAATTAAGATCACAGTTACAATAACTTAGGACACTAAAGAGACTTTTCTACTGACTCTGAAAAACACCAGAAGAAAGATGCCTAGGGTTCCTTCTCACCTGCATGAACATGCCATAGGCCTGCTGCAGGGAGGCATGAGGACTGCAGATGTGGCCAGAGCAATAAACTGCAATGTCTGTAATGCAAGATGCCTAAGACAGTGCTACAGGGAGACAGAAAGGACAGCTGATCATCCTTGCAGTGGAAAATTACACGTAACCATGTGTCCCCCCAGATCGAGAACTTGCAAATGCCTTGGTGGAAGGGTGGAATAACATCTCACAGCAAGAACTGACAAATGTGGTGCAGTTCATGACGATGAGATGTATTACTTAAAGCAGCTGGTGGCCACTAGACTTGGGGTACTCGAGCCCGGACTTGAGTCGATTATGAATGAACTCGGACTTGTAATGCACTCGGATAAATTTGTACTCAAACTTGACATGGACTTGGACTCTTACTTGAGACATGGACTTTGACTTTTACTTGAGTTTTTTAAAAAACAAAACATTAAAGTTAAATGTAGTGAAGGTTAATCACTTTTGCACAGTAAAAAAAAATATAAAGATGCATTTAAACATGGAAGACTAAGATTGGAACTTTGTTTTGAATCTACTCATTTGACTGAATAACTTCAGTAAATTTAATAAGAATCACTGTGTCATACAGTGAAGTCTATCTTATTTTACATTGAATTGTTTTATTCAATTTCTGTAGTATTTCTTACTGAATACTACTGATATTGTTGACCTACCTGAGAAAATGTATAGTTATCATGAAATAAGATTGTAATCATATCACCCAGACCTAAACATTAGCATTTGGTGATTCCAGTCTTGAATTTCATGTAAAATGTGAAATGTACTTCTTAATGTAGTAAATATCATAAATCCTGCTGACAGGGATTTTTTATTTTAGGAATTATGTTGTTGTTGTTTTTTTTTTTTTTTTTTACAAGAACAGAGCTGTGTTCAGAAATGAGTTTGTTGTCATTCATAGACAGATTAAAAGCAGTAATAAAGAATGAAGTTTGATATGACATTCTGCTAAATGTAACTCTACTCTGTACTCTCTCTCTCAGCCTATATAACTGTGGGGGAGAGGCATCAAATCATTGAAATGTCAACTTGAACTGGAGGACAATATAGTGTGATACAATAACAAAACAGGTTCATTTGTATTTTCATACACTTGTAATATAATAAAAGTTTTACATGTACCTCTATATCCCTTTTTTCTTTGAAACCATTTTTTCAAAGGAAACTAGTTGAGGTGCTGATGACAAGAAATAAAAATATTAAATGGCAATGGTAAGATGTAATTGTGGTATTTTTTTGTAACATTTATTTTGCCATTGGTTTGTGAAGGTTAAAATATTAATTTAACAGCTCAGTGTTGAGTTTACAGTTGTAATTTCAAATCTTTTTTCAATTTAATTACTTTCTGGAATCGGCCAGAGTCGACTTGGACTCAGCCATGAGTCCAACTCGGCCCCTTTTGGACTTGGACTCGATTGGTTAAGCACTTGGTCTCGACTCGAACTCGAAAAAGGTGGACTCGGACCCAACACTAGTGGCCACACCAGATACTGACTGTTACTTTTGATATTATTCCATTTCTATTCGTCAAATGTCGGTGAAACTTGTTCAGTTGAATCTTTTTATGTTACTATAAATATTTACACATGTTAAGAAATTTGCTAGAAATAAAAGCAGCTGATGTGAGAGGACGTTTCTTTTTTTTGCTGAGTTTATGAAAAAGATTGATTTTCACACACTGAATTAACGTAGTATTATTAGTCCCTGACCTAGTGAACTAGCATGAGGATGTGTTTTTGATAAAGACTCCAAAATACTTCTATAAGTCACTCTGGACAAGGGTGTCTGCTAAATGCTGTAAATGTTGGCTAATAAAAACACACAATTTACACTTATTTAAATGTAACTAAAGTATATTCCACATATAAAAGTGCCATGACATGAAGACAGTCAAGTTATACATTTGTTAGTCTTCTTAATGTGTAAATTTACACTTACGAGTAGAATACGAATGTTTTTTTTTCCAGAATTTACTGGATTTTCATGAATACCAAATTTCCTATGTAAAGAGTCTTAACCCAGCTTCATTAGCTATATAATAACTATTTCACTGATCAATTTATATTGGTTTAATCCAAACATCAGTAACTCAAACAAGTCCTATAAATAATGTAAACTGTAATCTAGTGACAAGTTTAATGAAAATGTTCTGTGTATGTGATTGAAGAATAAGAATACAGTTATTTTAGGGCCAATAAATTGGCAAAAAAATTTTTTACACAATTAAATAATACACTTATTTTTCCATTTAAATAATCTTCTTAAATTTGTTCATATAAAAACTTGTGCTGAGGCAGTATGTGGATTATTATGATTATTTTGTCACACTTAGAAAGGTCTCTGGATGCAAAAGGTTTGAGAACCCCTGGTGTACATGAACAAATGGACCATAGAAAGTAACTGTATACCTATAAAGTGTGCCTACCTACAAAATGAGTGAATTAGTGTATCTATACCCAAGTATACCTAACAAATGGGCCACTGACTGTATTATTAGCCTTGTACACACAATCAGCCTATATAAATATTTTATGAAGATATAGTCTATATATAAGCGTATACAAAGAATTGTTTCATACACACCTATCATCAACAAATAGTATCCAATCATCCAACTCGTCATTAGAAGCAGTTTTCACCTAGGAAATAATTATAATAGTAATTATTATATAATAATAAGTAATATAATAAATTGCACAGATATAAATGTTAGATGAGCTTTAAAACATTTAGTTTATTTTATATGCTTACACATTTGCATTAACAATCTAATTAGGTTAGTAAACCTTCAGATAAAAATAGCCAGCCATTATCTACTGATTGTTACATTCCTAGTGATTATATGTACAGCTCAAAGGGTGGCTAAAGAATGAACAGGTAAGAAAACATCATAGATAAACAGAAGCCCAAAAGGGTCTGTACCACAAAGACAAGAATTCTACCAAATTTCAAACAGGTGGCCAGGGCAGACCAGCATATAATCGGGACAGCTCTGCCAGCAAAAAAGTGTATTTACAATATGAAATATCTGAGAGGAGCCCTCAGCATCACCAGGCATGCCACACACCCAAAAACCACCACCTGTTTACCCTACTCCCTTCTGGTTGGAGGTATCAGTCTATTCAGTCATGATCAACCAGACTGAACAGCTTCTACCCCAGAATTTTATCAAAGAATGTTATGATCTACAAGAATATTATCAAATTTCTTCAATGCATATACACAATGTAGGTGCTGTTTATATAGAAGAGAAAAAATGCTGAGAGGAGTGCGGCCATGTAAAATCTGACTAAAGAAATTACCATTTTCACCAGGTCTCTAGCCAGCTGTATGATTGCAATTTCAAAGTTGGCTGCAATGTTGTAAATCTCTCCAATGATTCCCCTCTTCATGAGCATCAACAGTGCCTCAGTCACATCATCTACATAGAGAAAGTGACGGGACTGGAGGCCTGTCCCCTGGATAGTGCTATATGGAAGAGAACAGAACTCGATTTGCTTAGGTAATAGTTATTTTAATTCTAGTGTAAGGAATACAGTCTCACCATTTTTGGTCCTGTTGTAAGAGAAATAGAAATCTTGGAATAACCTGGGGAAAAAAAATCAAGACAAAAACAGCTACACATGTTTAATGATTACTCATAAAGGTGAAGAAAACACTTAATAAAATGCAACATTTTGCATACCTTTTCGTGATATTGCCGTGGTCCATATACATTACTGCTCCGTGCAATTACTACAGGGAACTAAAATATATACAAGATAACAAAACACTGAAACCTCAGTGAAATATGAGCAATATGATGAATAAACAGTGAGGACACTATATTCACCAATGATATTTTAATACCTTGTGATTTTTCCAGTACGACATCACACTGTTTTCAGCAGCAGCTTTTGATGTTGAATATGGGTTGGTTGGCCGTTTTGGGCTCGACTCATCAAAATACTGCCAAAAGAAGATAACCAGGAATAAACAGGTTACATTTTAACCAAACAAAAGGACTTTCCCAAAAAGGCATGACTAATATGATAGGCTCACCACTTCACTCACAGTTTTGATCCTGTCAAAATGATCATGCATTTCAACACAAGTGCTTGCTAGTGACATCTGGTAGGCAAAACAATGAAGCATAGCTCCTTATACAATATTAATACTAAAGTTCTTATGAATAGACAACCTTACCTGTTTATAGGAGTTCAAAATTTCTACAACTTCAGAACACCCTTGTTTCTTTGATGGGTTTTTAAATACAAAGTATCACTCTATTGCTAATTAATGTAACTAACTCAAACCACTATTTCCTCAAGTTTAGGCTTCCTAAGTGAATTCCCACAGAGTGAACCATTCATACAGAATCTACTTTTAAACACAGTGAACATGACCCCCATTTGAATGTAACACTAGTTAAACTTGCTAACCCATCAATGTCACTTCCATAATTTACAATCCTGGTACTAAAAAAATATATAAGAAAATAAGTTCCACTATTGAATGGCTTTGAATACTTATCCATACTACTTCCGACTGTGTGACTAGACAATATAATAAGCATTAAGGCGTTCCTAACAAAATTCAATTAATTAGTGTACATTTGAATCTAAAGACACTAATTTGAGCTTACAGGCAACTAAGAACTATGTTCACTGAAGTGCGACTGACCTTGTCCAGACTGTCTCCATACACCTCATCGGTGCTCATATAGATGAACTTTTCAACTCCAGATTCAAATGCTGCTTGGAGTAGTACAGTTGTGCCAGCTGCATTTACATGCATGAACTGGGATGGATACAGGAAGGAATTCTCTAAGGGATATTAGAAAACATATGCAAAGGTATCAGGAATGACTACCGCCTGTATTATGTAATAAAATCTCCAGACCATTACTCACCAACGTGTGATTGAGCAGCACAATGAAAAACAATGTTTATATTTTCAGTAGAAAAGATATGATCAATAAAGTATTGGTCACATACATCCCCCTGTTGTGAGAAGGATAAAAAGTAATTAGAAGTTGGAGATCAGGAATTTTCTACATCAAACCACTGTTAATTGTTAGATCATTTTGTGCATACAAAATATTTTGTAGCAAACAAGCAAACACAGTTGTCAAGGAGTTTAAAAATGAGGAAAAATTTATCATAAAATTAAAGAGCATAATAGATGGTACCCCTGACAATTTTTTTTTTTTTTTTTTTTTAAAGCATCACTAATAAACAGGACGCTAGTGAACATAAACTGACTAAGCAATGTCCCGATCTTGGTACGTTTACTGAAGAAGAAAACTTTTAAAAAAAACAGTACTACTTCTGATTTTGAGTATGTTCAAATGGATTCTTAAGTTTCTCCTCCCATTGTCCCAAACCTTATAGGTGTACTTGGCATTATTGCAGTTTTCAAATATTATTATCAACCATCAGTGAATATATACACCGCTCTAAATGGTCAATCAGCCTATTGAGGCATGTCATTGATCCACTATATGTAAATGATATTGTTTAGTTAGCAACCTTGCAAGCAAAATCAAAACTCTGCCATGGAGTAACAAAGTAGAGAAAGAAAATTAAGGCAAACTGAGAAGCTTTGCAAAATTGGATCGTAAGGAGAATGAGGAAGGCTCAGCTTGTTCTGAACAACTCTCTACACACGGATCCATTCAAGCATCCACTTTAGTCTGGCATTTGCGGAATAAAGAATCTACATGGACATCATCACTCAGAAAGCTGGTACACACAGTAATACAGTAGCAATATCGTTCTTTAAACAGCCTAATGAATGTTGATCGCAGTGTGAAGAAAGGTTGGCCACAATACAAATGTAAGTGCAAGACTTACCTGAATGAATTTGTAAGTACTTGTGTTCTCAAGATAAATTAGATTCTTCAAACTTGAACAGTAATTCAACTGAAACAAATAAGATAAAATATCTTAATAAATTCTATTTTAAAAAAAAAACAATGGCTGATGCACTCAGATAAGTGCTCATGTGGTTATACATAAACTGAATAAGAAAACTCACTGAATCAACATTGATGATTCGCCACAGAGGATATCTTGCAGCCAAAAGTAAGATCAGATGTGACCCACTAATTGGGGGAAATAAATAATTAATGTTGCCCATCAACGAAGCAAAATATAATGCATATAAATAAATAAATAGATAGATAGATAGATAGATAGATAGCACTTACATGAACCCAGCTCCCCCAGTAACAAGAACAGTCTTACAGGCCAGCTGTGGTTTGTTGCTGACGTCATCGCTCTCACTTTTAACTGACATTTCCTCTACAAAGTTCTTCAAATTCTTTGAATATTTTAGTTAGTTTAGAGCAAGTGATCTTCTCCTCTGTAAAGTTTTACCTCGCAACAACCTCTCCATGAAGCTGTGGTCCACCATCTCAGTCGATTTCAATGTACCAAGGCTAAGTCTAATTGACAGTAATAAGTAGAAGATAGAAAAACAACACAAGTAACAGATCACTGTAGGCTACAGCTATCGTGCTATGCATAACACATAGTACACAGTTACATAGCTAACACTCTAAAATATTCAACGTATTCACTGTAATTCTCTTCACTCTCTGATGACTAGACACATATTCCCTCGCAATAACTAAACCGTGCTGTCAGTTAATAAAGTTTATTATATCAAAACACGATATACCTTCGTAGGTGGTGTATGGCCACCGTCACAAGCAATCTTTCCGACACATTTAAACGCTTTCCGGCAGTGTTGACACGTATCGACTTTACTGCCAGGGTTGCCCCAAATCGTCTTCCCTCCTTCACTGCATTTTCATTGGCTCTACTACTGCGCGCGCTCGAAATCCTACTCATATGATTGGTCTGCAAATCTGTTAATCAGTAAGGCGGACGTAAGGGAAGTGTAATGTTCATTCATTACGGAAAATAAGTGATTTTATGGCAGAGAGATGATACAATGTATGCGTTTACAATTATTGTGATCGCTTCTGTGCACAGTTATTGTCCTGCTGGTGGGAAAACGGTATCGGGAGTGTTTCGAAGCCATATAGCTAGGGAAAACAATGGGCAATATATTACAAGATTTCTCTACCACGGTGGGTGACTAGATTCACATTTACTGTCGTTTTATTATCACAATTATTATATACTATATTCTGAAAAAAAAATTCGGTTTATTTAAATGCATATCAAGTTTCAGACACTTTATAGGAAGAAGGTAAAACACATTGGTGCAGTACAGGCTGTTTTGACTGAACTGATGGCTGTGAGTCTGGACTTCCAAGGAGAGAGAGCATATCAGTGTAAGTTAATTTAGCCACTTCTGTCTGTCTGTCTGTCTGTGGTGTTTCTAGGGGAGAATGGGTTGATGTCTTACCGCCTTGAGAACGTGCCCTTGGCAGTACATAAAGAGGCCAGACTTCTGCTGTTTCAGGGTATCGAGGACTTTGAAAACCTAAGCTGTCTGGGCAGAGTGTCAGGAGCCCAGCTTACCAGTAAGTTCAGTCTCTTTATTTTGTGGTGGTACAAACAATATTTTCCAGCTATTTGATATGATATGGCTATGACATTAGCTTAAATGTTATCCTCTTATTATTATGGATTATCACTAAAAGGCAGGAAGTGATATTTGGCTAAATTAACATTTTCAAATGGCCACAAGATGTGCCATGTACCACTAGAGCAGATCTATAATCTATAATCTGTTTTTGATTGATTAGTTTTTTGTTTTTTTGTTTGTTTGTTTGTTTGTTTTTGCTTTTGTGTTTTTGTACTTTTATGATTTAAAAAAAAAACTTATAATGACTTTTATAAAACTGTATAACAGACAGGTATGGAACATGAACTATCAAAAATGTTTCTGAACACTATAACTACTTTGAACAAGAGAACTCGGTTGTAATAACATGGACTATTTTACATGTAAAACATCTTGCATTACATTCGTCTTGCATTCTGAAAACATTCACATATGAATGATGTAAATTGGGAGGAAGGGCGTGTCTCGTTATCCATGACATTGTTAAATCTCCAGCTCTCGGATCCTCACTGAACAGAGCAGACAGAGAGAGAGGTGAGAGTGCAGCGGGAAAGCAAGACCTCATGCTTGCAGGACAGTACTGGTGACATTTGGAAAGTTGCTAAGGTTTGCCCAAAAAAGTCACTAGATTTGTCTTTAGGCACTTTTGTTTGCAAAAAGTTGGCAACACTGGTCTGCACTGACAGCTAGATAAAAGGCAGGCTAAGTGCCGCCTCTCCCCAGCAAAAAGAAAATGCAGAGGGAGAGGGAACATGGGGTTTTTCATTTATGCACATTCTATTTGAAAAGCAATAAAATACCCAGAGTACCCAAATGATGCTCTGTCTGTGTTTTTTTTTTCTTTTCTTGAAAACAATTTGCGCCCCTCTTCCGATTCCTCCGCACCCCCTGGGTTAAGAACCACTGCACTACAGGATCCTTATCGCTTGCCATCCTGGCAGTGGGTAAATGATCCTAAGCTGTGGCCTAGCCTGCAGTGACCATGCACATATCTCATAGAAACTTCAAGGGTTTACACAGGAGAGACATCTAAGGCATACAAGTCTCTTGGTGCTTAAAATTTTGTTATATGTTGTCGAGTTTAAGTTGTAATGTTTTACAATTACAACATCAAGTAAGTCGTTGTAACACTGAAAGCTGAGGTGCTGCCCAAACAGTTGCCATAAGCTTCTTTGTAAGCTGAAGAAATATTTAGGCAGTTATAAGCAGCGCCTCAGCATGAATATAACCAAGCTTTCTAGCATGAGTATAATTTATGCACAAGTATATTTTAGCCCAAAACCTGGTTACCTCTGCGAGATGGTTAAGATTTCAACTTAGATGGATGTTTCAAGAAAACAATGACTCAGGATGTACTGATATGATATGAGCATTGGTATTAAGACCAGTGTAACTTTCCTGAAACATGGGAACTGTATCTGAGTCGACATATTTTTGATAAAATCCACTGACTCATAGAACGTCAATATCAGATTAGTATTAGGCATCAACCAATAATTAGAGCCAATATTCTGATACCAGTGTCATAAAACTGTAAAATAAATAAATAAATAAATAAAATAAAATAATAATAATAATAATAAAGTAGTTTCATTGCATCCCTATTAATATTGCCAAACATGCAACCAGATCAACACAGTAATGGTTTCAGGAACACAAAATCAATATTTTTGCAATGATCATCTTGATCTCTGAATTTAAACTTTTAAATTTGTAAACAAGTGGTTCCAATTGAATATGCAATCTACAAGAACAAACTTCTGAAAACAAAGGAGCTCGAAATTTTCTAGATGGAAGTGTGATATATTATTTCTCTGTCTCAAAGTGTCTCAAACCTTCTTAGACTTGACAGAAAGAGGCTACAATCAAAATATGACCCATTGCATGTTCACATTTCTAATACTTTTTCAGTAACGCTGATCACAGAGGAACACAATCAGACCATACCACGACAGACCAGACCCCAGGCCTGGCATGTGATATATGCAGACCGTTACACCTGCCAGGAAGAGAAGCTAGATGGTGTGCTAGAGGATGTGGGCTTCCAGCTCACCATGCTAAACCCAGACTCAGCAGGGAACCCAATGGACCACTTCAGTGCAGAGGATGCCGGTGAGGAAGCTATATCCTATATTATATATATATATATATATATATATATATATATATATATATATATATATATATATATATATATATATATATATATATATATATATATAAATAATGAATTGTAAAATAAATATTAAAATATAGAATTTTTCATCTTTTTATTTGTATTATTATTAATTATTATTATTAAGAAAAACAACATGGAATTGCTTTTAAATATTCAGTGTACAGAATAAATTTACTTCACTAATGGCTTTTGCTGTCACAGACAAATCTGGATCTGGCATGGAGAACATGTTATTGCACTTTTCATAATATCTTTTAGAATTCCGCAAATAATATATTGGGATAACATTGAGTGTAGAGTTACAACTGAATAAGATACATCACTAAAAATACATAGCTAAAAACACAAGTTACACAAAACCACAGCTTTCACACAAAATCTCTTACACTGCAAATATTACACATACAGTATAAAAATAATACAAATCAATTCTAAGAAAAAAGAATTATAGCTCAGGTGATAAGGTTGCAAATTTACAGGTAGGTGAGGTGTCTTTCAAAGGAATTGGGAATCTTTAAGTGCACTTAAGAGCTTTTCACTTTTGGGGGTAATCAGATGTACTTCTGATGGAGATAAATGCAATGTAAAGGGAGCCATATATCCCTGTAGCGTTCAGGATTATATGTAGTAGAAAGTGTCAAAATTTGACAATATGAACAGTTTTCCCAGGCAGCCACATAAATGTTAACGACTAGGTGGCAAAAAATTTAAAGAAAAGGAAGCGCTGAAAAATACTTATGGACATGGAAATGGTTCAGCAAATGTGGGCAGAACAGTTTGTCCATTTTTCAAAAAGCTGGACATTTTCTCTCATCTGTTCCATTCAAACTGCTTAACATTCATATGACACAATAAAGCTGGTTTCTTGCACAGCCTACAACACGTGATTATGGTTACTGACAACACCAAGCTGCTGCTAAAAAGTTGCACATTGGCTTTATCTGATGGTGCTATTCTACACTGTTTTCCATGCAAAACAGGCTGTGTAAACAGTAGGATACACAAGACTTTATTGGAAGTCAGATCGTGACACTGGCAGTGCGGCTTTTAACTTGTATTGAGAGAATTCTTTGGGATCAGGTTACCGAAATATATTATTATAAGATATTGTGTTGCTTTTGCCTCTTTTGTTTTAAATGTGTTTTCTCATAAGGGTATCATAGAGAACAGTCTGACACTACTGGTCCTCTGGCTGTCCTCAGGTTTGCACACCTTTTTCTTCTTGCTGATTCTGGCCTATTTTGTGGCCTCCTGTATCTACATGCAGCCCCTATGGCAGGTTTTGTATAAGGGAGGTCCCATGCACACGGTGCTGAAGATCCTGTCCATGGCTCTGTTCCTGCAAGGTCTGTCTGTGCTCTGGAATTACATCCACATGGCCAAGTGAGACTGACTACTGACATTATCTGTGCATTCTCTTTGTATCAGTAAATTTCCTATATCAGAAAATTTCTCATGCTGTCAGTGGAAATGATTACATCATGTTTATACTGCAGGTATGCTAGAGATGGAGTGGGAATACCTCTAATGGACAACCTAGCAGAGTGTAAGTATAACTAGTGTTTTTTAATAACTAGTGTTTTTAAAAATAGTATTTCTTTGTCACAATTGGACAATGAGAGAACTATTTTTTTTTAATAAAATTAGGACATCTGTCAGTACTGTTGCTCTGTTTGTGTGTATTTGTGTAGTCTGTGACATGGTGGCTCAAGTGCAGATGCTATACATGCTGGTGAGTTTGTGTATGGGCTGGACGCTAAGCCGAGGCAGGAAATCCCATAGTAAACCACTGCAGTGGGACTCCTCTCCCACATCCAGTGCTCTTGCTCTTGGAGGAGTTGTTACACAGGTCAGACTTCAGCCAGCTGATATCCAAAGACATGTGTTGTACAACCTCTGGCAAATATTATGTAATCACCACATTTAGAGGATGTTCACCTGGCTTTTTTACTTCGTAGCAAATAAACAAATCACAGATATGACATAAAACAAATTTTGTTTAATAGCTGAACATTCTGGCTTCGTGAAACATAAAACAAACAAGTTAAATGAAACTATTTTAATTAATAGCATTTTTTTTTTCAGATCAAGTAGAGGGAATAATTATGGAATCACTTTGTAATTTGCATTTCTAAAACAAATACCATCACAAGTCTAAAAATGCAAATTAGTCTGCAGTTACAAGAGTGCTTACAGACCTTAACGTTGGACTTTTTGAAAGGAAACATGGCCCCAACAAGAGAGCTGTCAATTGAAACAATGGAAAGGATTCTAAAAACTCATTTAAGAAGGTAATCCAACACAGAGTGTCTCAAAAGATGTTGGTTGTTTCCAGTCAGCTGTGTCTAAAATTTGGTGGGAAAAACAAACTGGGAAGGTTATAAAAGGAAATCATACGGGTAGACCAAGGAAGACTGCAAACTTCAGGATAGAAAACTCAAAGCAATATGCCTTGAAAATAGAAAATGCACAACAAAACAAATGAAAAACAACTGGGTGGAAACAGGAGTCAACGTTTGTGACAGAACTGTAAGCAATCAGCTGCATGAAATGGGGTTTACATATAGAAAAGCCAAACGAAAACCAGCACAAACACCTAAACAGAAGAAAACAAGTTTACAATGGGCTAAAGAGAAGCAATCATGGAGTGTGGATGATTGGATGAAAGTGACATTCAGTGATGAATCTCGAATATGCATTAGCCTAGGACGTGATGCTGGAACTTTTGTTTGGCGCTGTTCTAATGAAACATGTAAAGATGACTGCCTGAAGAAAACAATCAAATTTCCCCACTCATGTATGATATGGGGTTGCATGTCAGGTAAAGGATCAGTGGAGACCTCAACAGACAATGCACAGGTGTACACTGAAAATTTGGAAACTTTTATTCCCATTCTATCAATAGAAAATAGGTCTGGTGGTGATTAAGTAATTTTTCAGGATGATAATGCATCTTTCCACAGAGCAAAGAGTTGTCACAATTCAAAGATGGATGCGGAAGCAATCACAGATTTCAAACATTTAATAAACAAACAAACACAAATACACCATAACACGAGGCTAAATACTGTGGCAAAACTAAACATCGACACACGGACAAAAGCAAGGATGGACAATTACGTGAGACAAAGAAGCAGTGCAAACAGTGGCTATATATATATGAGTGCTTGTTAAACAAAAACATGATACAGGTGCAGGTGGTCATGTGACAGTAATATGGTGCAGTGGCTGCTGGGAAATGAAGTCCAGAGTTACCTCCTTGATATATGACGAGTATTAAAGCTTTTCTTCTGGAAAGGCATATCGATTCAATGACATGGCCAGCAAACAGTCCGGATCTCAATCCGATAGAAAATTTATGGTGGAAATTTAAAAAATTGGTCCATGACAAGGCTCCATCATGCAAAGCTGATCTGTTAACTGCTGTTCGAGAAAGTTGGAACCAGCTTGATGGAGAATATTGGTTTTCATTAGTGAAGTCCATGCCTCAAAGAATTCAGGCCGTCATAAAAGCTTGAGAAGGAGCAACAAAGTACTAATTGTGTGTTTTTGTTTGTTTGTTTGTTTGTTTGTTGATGATTCCATACATTTTTCCTTCCACAATTTTTTTTCTTTACTTGATCTGGGAGAAAAATGTTATTAATTAAAACAATTTAATTTAATTTGCTTGAGATGTTTCATGAAGCCAGAGTGTTGTTCAGCTATTAAAGAAAAATTGTTTTGTCATATCTGTTATTTTGTTTATTTCTTATGAAGTGAAAAAAAAAAAGCAGGTTGAGCATCCTCTAAGTCTGGTGATTGTAGGCTGACTGACTTACAAATTGTCTGTAGTGTGTGAATGTAATAACGTTATCTTTAAATGTTTTTTTTCTCTCTCACTTAGCTATTTGCTGTACTGTCTCTTTAAAACTATAGCTGCACATACCAAAATATGCTGATTTGAACTGTCTGGTATTTAAAACTAGGTAACAGTTTGTTTTAGCTATTTAGTCTCCTCATATGATCATCACATACAGTGAAGTAATTTGACCCATCAATTCTACGTGAATGTATTAATGTAGTTTCTGGTCAGTGCATAAATGTTTCCGAGTACAGTGTAGTAACCAAACTCACCTGTGACCTTGTAGGGAGCACTGCTGATCTGGGAGCAGTTTGAGGACACCGAGCACCACAGTTATCATGGTCATCACAGTGTACCTCGTTTACTGCTGATGGTGTTGCATGTTATTCTCACACTGATACTTGCATCTGTACTGTACCGGATTATCTCTGCAGAGCGAAACACGCTCAAAAGGGACTTCTACCTCAGTTTTGCCAAGGTAAATCAATACAGTTTATTTTAAAATGACTTTACACTTGAGCAGATTCACAGAGGTCTGGGTGGAAATATCAGACATGATTGAGAAGGCACTAAGTAACTGTGTTGATGGGGTCTCTGAATAAGGAGCAAACTTTCAAACTGCTAACACTGCCCAAATAAACAATCAGTTTGTGGACACCTGAAGAGTCAGACCCATATGCGCTTGATGAACACCCCATTCCAGATTTAGTTTCCCCTTTGCCGTTATAATAACCTCCACTCCTCTGGGATGGTGTTTCATTGTATTTTGGTGGCTGTGGGGATTTCTGCCTAATCGGCCACAAGAGAGAGGTCGGGCACTGATACCGGGCAAGATGGCCTGATGACCAGGGAGTCAGAAGAATAGTCAGAAATGTAACCCAAGAGCCAATTACCACTCAAAGAGCTCCAGAAACATTTGGAGGTAGCAGGTACCATAGTCACAGAGAAAACAAAAGGCAATGCACTCCACCGTTAATGCCTCTATGCATGTTCCCCCCGCAAGACTCCATTACTAAAGAAAAGGCATTTCGGAGCTCATTTAAAGTTTGCTACAACTCATTTGGACACGCCTATGACATACTGCGAGAGTGTAGTCTGGTAAGACGAGAGCAAAATGGAACTTTTTGGCTGTCATACTACACACCATGTTTGGAGAAGAAATGGCACTGCATATCACCCTTAAAACACTACACCAACAGTGAAGTTTGGAGGTGAAGCATCATGGTGTGGGGCTGTTTTTCATCACATGGTACTGGCAGACTTCATGTAATTGAAGGAATGGTGAATAGAGCAGTTTATCGAAAGATTCTTGAGAAGAATCTGCTGCCATCCACCAGGATGAAGATGAGATGTGGGTGGACCTTTCAGCATGACAACGATCAAAAGCATACAGCAAAAGAAAGTCTCAACTGGTTTCAGAGGAAAAAAAAAAATCAAGGTGTTAGAATGGCCCAGTCACCCACCTGACTTCAATCCAATTGAACAAGATTTAAAGACAACATGTTTAGAAGAATGGGCCAAAATCACACCTGAATACTGAATACTGTTGAGGACTGAGTGATGTTGCTTGCGGATATCACTTGTGGATAAAGGCCCCAGTGGTGCTTACTGTAAGATTCAGAAGTTTTGAAACATGTCTGTATCCGATTCCATCAATATGTTTTTGGGAGAGCTCTTTGCTTTTACCCTTGATGAGATGTTTCTTGTGTGACACCTTGGTAACGAAAAGCCTTTTTATAGACCATCAATTTACTAACCCAGCTGAGATTAATTTGCACAGATAGGAGGTATAATTACTTACGGATTTCAGCTGGTTCCTTGCCTTACCTTGCCTTGGAGAACTGCTTTTTCTTAGTGTGTTCAATACTTTTTTTACTGTGTCCTTCCACTTTATTACACATAACTTTATTTATGGACTTTAATGTTGTGAATTCTTTATATTTCCGGAGTTCTTTAGTTAATACTGATGTCTGGTGAAAATTTAATTTGAATAGCCTCATTGGAAATATATTTACTGAAAAAAATGTTGAATAAATTAAGATATTTACCTGAGATGCATTCTAGTTTTACTACACTACTTTGATGGAGGTCTGTCTCTCATGTAAGATATTGGTGGGCTTATAAAAAGGGTATTATGCATTTGATGCATATTAATGCAAATATTAATTGTGAAGTCTGTCATGTGTTGTGTTAGGGTTGTTTCCTGTGGTTTCTGTGTCACCCAGTCCTTGTTCTCCTTTCCATCCTATTCAATGAGCATCAAAAGGAAAAGGTAAGAGAGCTACCATTGACACTATGATTTCAAGACATTTAAGAAAATAAAGTGGAATATCAAAAGGAGCTTCTGTATATACTTTTGCTGCTTGTGTTTTAGGTCGTAACCATTGGTGTGATTCTGTGCCAGTCCATCTCCGTGGTGATCTTGTATAGGGTATTCCTATCCCGTAGTCTTTACTGGGAAGTGTCATCTCTTTCCTCTGTGACACTCCCCCTAACAATGTCCAGAAGCCCGCGGGGACAGTACTGAAGAGCAATATTGATAATGCACTATTGACACCTGTCAATAGAGAACAAATGGAGAACAGGGCCACTCCAGAAGAAGCACTGTGCTGATAGATGGAGCAAGAGGTGTGTAGGGAGCAAAATCACATGTATTATCATGTGTACGTGTTACCATGCACACATACATTGTATCATATGCAATGTTGCAGGCAGAGATAAGATACAACTGCTGGACCCTTCTGAAAATAAACACCTGTACAATGTATTGAGATGGACAGGCAGGACTGAGTTTTCATTTTATGTTGATTAACCATGTTTCATCTGTTTAACAGGACATTGTAGATAAGCATATAGACATATGGAAACGTCGTATTATTGCTACCCATAACCTTATTCATCAGACATTCTGTATTTTATCTGTGGTTTAATTGTCTACCTATTAAGATTGCAAACTACAGACTGATGACAACTTAAATGAAATATCAGCAGCTCTGTTATCAGAGATATTTTGCTGGCATGGTTTGGCTATACTTGCCCTGTTACAGGAAAGAGTCACCAGATAAACTATACAAAGTTATTGTGACTGATCACCTTTATGCTATGATGAAACATTTTGAAGTTCACGGATGGGAGTGGTCTCTTCTGGGAAGACAATATCACCCATCCACAGGACACAAAGGCTCACTGAATGATTTGATGAGGATTCAAATGATATAAGTCATGTGTTATGGCCTTCACAGTGATCACACTTCAACCAAATTTAGGAGATTTTGGAGTGACATTTTAGACTGCAGTCTCTACCACTATTATCAAAACACCAAGGTTAGGAAGAATAGTGTACATCCCCCCACTACAGTTCCAGAGACTTGTAAGAAGCTATATCATGGAGTATTGAAGCTGTTTTACGTTGTACACCTTGTAGTGGCCAAACTTACTAAGACACTTTATATTGTTTTTTTTTCCCCCCCTTTAATTTGTTACCCATCTCTTTAGATTATGTCTAAACATATAGTTTTAAAGAGCTGGAACATGGGATTGGTTCAAGGTGGCATAGTGGTCCCTAGGTATGAATGAGTGTGTGCACAGTACTCTACAATGGGTAGGCATCCCATCCAGATTGTATTCCATCTTAGGCTCCGGATACACAGTGACCCAGACGAGGATAAGGTGGTTACTAAAGATAAATGAATAGTACTGGTTCACAAGTATTATGGAATCCCACCATGAAAGATCTTTCATGTGAATCATTACAACAATGATTTACAATAAATCTCAGGTCTCTTTATTGGATTCTTGACTGTATAGAGCAATGTGGTTCACACACTTTTGCACACATAACTAATAAAGTCACAAGCATGTTTTTTTTAAACTAAACGAATTAAGTTGCCAATGTTTGTTTGAATTACAAAGTACATTTAATAGTATATGTGGTTTGATGTTTGTTTTCTCAAGTGCCTGAAATGACAATCACTTTGCCAGTGAAAAAGTCTAATGTTTTTGCTTTGTTTATGATGAATAAAAAGAGAGAATATATATTGAACTGGGTACACTCTTCATAAGCAAAAACCTGTGTCTGTTATGGGAGGTGCAATATGTCTATGTTGATATACAAGACTGTTGTTTTTACCATGGCTTATTATACCTGGCTTTCTCCACTGGGGAGCACTATGTAGCAGTTGCACATTGATTACAACATGTCCTTGTTAGATGTAAAACACTTCATGAACTTGGCTTTTTAACTGCAATTGAGTGCAAATGTTTGCATGCCCTTAGGAACAAAATATATGTTTAAACTTTCAGGATATTTAGTGTCTTGGGTGTTGTTGCGTCCAAAATCTCAAAGTCCTCAAAGGAGTAAGGTAAAAACAAAGTTACATGTCCAAGCAGCTGGCTATATAAAGAGAATAACAGAACGTTGTGGGACATCATGTTGTACTTTTTAGGCTCTGAACAATCTCCACTGATGCTAATAAACTGGTGATCTGTCAAGCTGCAAACCAGGTTAAAATTTATCTGTTTAAACCGACTGTCTCCTTAATTGTGCTCACCTATCCATTAAAAATATCATGACACATGAACGGAAGGTAACATAAGACTCCCAAATGGGTCTATTCTTCTTAACAACTGAATAATTTATATAAATCATGCTACAGCAATTGCAGTAAAATTATCATTTGTGTAGTTTTGTACTAAGTCATGTCTACAGCACTTGCAATGAGAGCATATTTAATGTGGGGGATGGGGGATTCTGGGGTACACTGTGAACTCCTTGTAAATTTAGCTTATTTTTGTGTTTCTGATGTTCTGTAAAGAATTTAATTGAATCGTAATGGTAGTTCAATAGAATGTGTGAATGTATGAATCTGTTCATAATTGTTTATCTAATATTATTCTGATGGTAATAATGTACAAAAACTGTCAAGTTCTTGTGGTATTTAATAGAAACTGAGAAAATTTGAATGGAATCTGATTCTGATGGAAACCAGTAAAACAATTTCCATTATGTGATAGAAACCATTAGAGATTTTTCCTAATGCACAGATTCCCAACCTGTTTCTTACAGTACCCCCTGTACTGTACATTTTATTGTTTTTCCTGTTCTAACAGTCACTTCACCACAGGGCTGTCAGTTAGCTGATAAGTTGAATCAGGGGTATTGGGATCAGGACACCAGGACCAGGGTTGGTAACCTGTGTTCGAATGGATTGTTTTTTCCCCAGCAGGGATCAGAATGAAATTACATTGTATATCATTTATTATAGAAACTCCAGAATATGGAATATGTCATATTCCAGCTTTAACAACAAAAACTTAACCTTATCCCTCTTTTACATTTCCAAGTAATGTTGGGTGTTAGACCTTAATGGGCATAGTCTGCCCAGCATTGTTAAAAGAACTGATGAACTATAAAACTGTCTTTATTAAATCCTTTATGTACATCACAGTGGTGAAATACAGTTGCAAATGCAGGCCCCTGTCTAGTTTAGTTAAAAAGGGGTTACCAGATTTTATTAATAATAATCATCATCATCATAATTAAAGATGGAAGTATACGCATTTAAGCATCTTAAAGACAGGCAAAGGTCCTAATAACAGAATCTTTGGTTGCAGTTTTAATTATTATAGCTGCCCAAATTCATATAGCATACTCCATTTTATTAACTTGATATAGCTTTATAAGCAGGAGTCGTGTAGGCTAATATTTACTGACTATTACTTATGCGGTTGCTTTTTCTGAAATTTCAATCATTCCACCACACGAGGTCACCTCCTGCCCCCTTAATACATGTGTACCCTCCTTGGCCCCTACATGAAAAAAATCCTAGTACTGCCACTGCAGGGGTGGTGCGTATACCTAGAGGGGCAGCACTACCATGGGCATTATGCACCACATCGATTGTATTCCATGATACACTGTTTAACTTTGCCATTTTTGACTCTCTCCATTTAAAAATGTAAGCAATGAAATCCACTACTGTTTATGGCATGCTAAGTGCAGTTTTAAATTTCCAAATTTTCCCTTGTTTGCTTGCTTTATGTCCGTGAGGATGCACTGAAGTAAGCAAGGGTCTGGAGATGTACAGTATATTCACCAGTATATTTGCCTATTCTCATGGAAAGCAAAAAATGAACGAGAGCAATATGGTTGGATTGTTTTCCATTCCATGTATATGAAGTCAAACTTAGAAATAGGGTTCTTTAAGGATTCACTGCATAATTACTGATTCTTAGTTTCCTTTAATTAAATATTAAAAAGTGATGAGAAAAACTTAGTTTTAGGTGTCTGTTGTTGACACGTTTGTTTAAACTGATGACTAGTTTTTACTGTGCCTTAAAGCCAACATTTAGAACAAAGATGAAGATTAAGTTACCATTCACACTCCTACATACCACTCACAGACAGTATTTTATTCCATCATCATCATCATTATTATTATTATATTGTTTTACAAATATACGTGCACCCTACACATGGCGTGAAAGAGTCCTTACAGCACACTACAACAAGAGTAAGGTTCATGCAGAGTTTTGCACATTCCTGGCAAAACCACATAAGCTAGAGGAGGAGGAGCAGAGGTCCACGCTGGACAGTTACAGGGCATCGTGTGAGCAGGGTTGCCCGGAGAGGGGTGCATGTGTGTGGCACCAAGGATTCCCATTCTAGGAAATGCAACAACATGTCGGGAATAGCCAAGTGAGTGGTGTGTGAATGAGGTCGCCGTCAGGTGTGACGTTTTCGAGTGTATGTCCAGGTAAGGGTAAGGGGTTGTTGGTACAGAGTGACTGAGGAGCGCTCTGGCGGCGGCTACAGCTGCACACGTCTTTTCAGGACTCGTTAGCAGCCCTTTTGGTGCGTCCTGCTCCCCAAAGATATACCCCACATTACAGGGATAGCTATGCTTCTTCACCGAGTGCTTTGGCTTGCGCCGCGGTCTGTATTTGTAGTCCGGGTGTTCCTTCATGTGAACCGCGCGGAGGCGTTTGGCCTCGTCGATGAACGGTCTTTTCTCCGAGTCTGACAGAAGTTTCCACTCTCCTCCGAGCCGCTTGCTGATCTCAGAATTGTGCATCTTAGGGTTGTCAAGAGCCATCTTCCGTCTCTGGGCTCTCGACCAAACCATAAAGGCATTCATTGGACGCTTTACACGGTCAGTTTGTTTCGACATTTTCCCAACGGTTTTTAGGCAAGTATCCTACTTCTTTAAGTTTCCAACAACACCTCAAATCCGATTAACAAGTCTTTGTATTCCTGATGTATAAGTGACAAATACGCATCAGAGCAGATAAACCACTTTTTCGTAGTGTAGGCTGAGTTAGTGTCCTGTCAAAATCTGTCACCTTTCCCAAATCCATTTAGTCAAAACACCACGAAATAAACCAACTTTTAGAGCACATAGCCAACAGGCAAACCGGCCCGTTTGTGTCCAGCTGCTTTCCAACAGGTGTTCAGTGATTAGTGTACTCGACTAAGAGCTGATCCGTTAAGTAAAGGGAGCTGTAGAACCTCCTACTGAGGCGCGACCGACGATGACGTCACACACGAGACAGAAACGCGCCCCTGGTCTCACCTTCGGCCATCATCACTAACTAGAGCAGAGCTACTCAACCTTTTGTAACTAAAGCCCCGACCAAGCCTCCCTTTTCATGTGGGAACACCCCCCCCCCCCCACACACACACACATTGGAGGAGACAAGGTATAATGATTATCCATTCTATATCAAATCTATCTGTATATAACTTATTCTATAATATGTTTTTGATAGATAGATAGATAGATAGACAGTTTTTTTTTAAATTTTGTGTTGTAATTTTTTAAAAATTACTTTTCATAACGTTTATGATTTTTTAAAATAACTTTTATGACTTTTATAAAACTGTATAACGGACAGGTATGGAACATAAATGTTTCTGAACACTATAATTACTTTGAACAAGAGAACTAGGCTGTAATAACATGGACTATTTTACATGTAAAACATATTTGCGTTACATTCGTCTTGCATTCTGAAAACATTCTCATACGAATGACGTAAATTGGGAGGAAGGGCGCATCTCGTTATCCATGACATTGTTAAATCTACGGCTCTCGGCCCATCACTGAACAGAGCAGACACAGAGAGAGGTGAGAGTGCAGCGGGAAAGCAAGACCTCATGCTTGCAGGACAGTACTGGTGACATTTAGAAAGTTGCTAAGGTTTGTCCAAAAAGTCGCTAGATTTGTTGATAGGCGTCTTTTATATCGTAGAAAAGTTTTTTTTCCATAATTTAATTAAAAAAGTGGAACTTTCATACATTCTAGATTCATTAAACATAAAGTGAAATATTTCAGGCCTTTTTTGTTTTAATCTTGATGATTATGGCTTACAGCTCATGGAAATCAAAAACCCACTATGTCAAATTATTAGAATAAAGAATTTATAATACAAAAATGTCAACCTTCTGAAAAGTATGTTAATTTATGCATGTGCCTCTTACCTGGGCTAAGGAGAAAAAGAACTAGAGTGGTCCAAAGTACTCTTTTCAGATGAAAATTTAGCATTTCATTTGGAAATCAAGGTCACAGGGTCTGGAGGAAGAGTGGAGAGGAACAGAATCCACGTTGCTTGAAGTCCAGTGTGAAGTTTCAACAGTCAGTGATGATTTGGGTTGCCATGTCATCTGCTGGTTTTGGTCCACTGTGTTTTCTCAAGTTGAGAGTCAATGCATCGTCTACCAGGAGATTTTTGAGCACTTCATGCTTCATCTGCTGATGAGCTTTATGGAGATACTTATTTCCTTTTCCAGCACCTTCCAGGACCTGGCACCTGCCCACAGTGTCAAAACTACTAGTAACTGGTTTGCTGACCATAATATTACTGTGCTTGATTGGCCAGACCTGACCTGAATCCCATAGAGAATCTATGGGGTACTGTCAAGAGGAAAATGAGATACACCAGACCCAACAATACAGACAAACTGAAAGCTGCTATCAAAGCAACCTGGGCTTCCAGATCACCTCAGCAGTGCCACAGGCTGATTGCCTCCATGCCACACTGCACTGATGCAGTAATTTGTGCGAAAGGAGCCCCGACAAAGTACTGAGTGCATAAATTAACATACTTTTCAGAAGGTCGAAATTTCTGTATTACAAATTCTTTATTCTAATATTTTGAGATACTGGGTTTTTGATTTCCATGAGCTGTAAGCTGTAATCATCAAGATAAAACAATTTTTTTGAGACGCACCTGTACATTGAAGATATCTACAATGCTATTTTGACTAGTCAAAATAGACTAGATATATGTCCATTACATTGGAAAATATTTTCAGATATTTTCAAATGTGTTTTGACTTGTAGAAATTGTAATTAAATATATCTATAATTAATTTTGTACTATGTATAATTCTAATAAGAGATATCTCAAATAAAAAAAATTACTAGTAATAATTAAATCAGAGATATCTCAAATTGAATTCTCACAAGTGCAAAATGCAATTTGAGATATCCCTAATTGTTTTTGATAGTCATAAAATTCAAATTTAAGATATGTTTAATTCCTCATAATTACAGATATCCAAAAATACATTTTTACATATCTAAAACTAACATATAACTAGGCAAAATACAATTGTAGATAGCTTGAATTGGATTTATATCTAGGCAGAGCATAATTAAAGATATCTTGAATTTAATTTCTGACCAGATAATTATAGATATCTCAAATGGATTTCTGACCAGGGCAATCTTTCTTTATAGAGATCTGCAAATGTCATTCTGACTAGGACAAATCTTAATAGACATACCTTGTATTATGTATTCAAATCACCCCGTTGCTAATCCCCGCCTTCCCTTCTATCCAATCAATTAGTGCTGTTCGGGCAAAGTTATAAGACAAATTAAAACCTATAAACCAAATTAAATGTGCTTTATAATCTGAGAAAAGAAAGACTGTGCAACAAACTGTAGGCCTACATCATCTCATTAAATCAGAATTTAATAAAGCTTGAAGAAATGCTAATCTACAATTTGAATGGAGTAAAAGCCATTGAAAAGTTCATATAAAATGAATTTGTATGTTTACAGTCCACAGTTTTATCACACACCAGTATATTCTTAAGCACATTTAAAAAACAACAGAGAAACAGTGACTCCAAGAAGCCAAAAAGTTCAACACAGCAGCTGCCATGAGGTTTCATGAAGCGAGTTGAACAAACTCTGAGTTGCAGATTAAGTTTTGAGTTGACAAAAGCAAACAAATCCCATCTGGGTTAATTAAGCTTCATGACACTGTTATCAGCTTTCTCAGTCAACCCAGATGTTAACACTGAATCAAGGTTTACTCAGCATACTCATGCACATAAAAGTTAGCAGCAAACAGCCAATAGCATGCAAGATGGAACAAAGCAGAGGGGTATTCCAGAAAGCAGGTTGTGCGACTTACCTGGGTAAGTTAATGGATAACCTCAACTTTCAGTTCCAAAAACAGAGGTAACTTTCAGGGTATCTAAGTAGCCTAGCTACTTACTCTTTGAACATAACCTGGTCTGGAGCAGGTTATGTTCCAGGATTAGTTTGTTTCAGAGAGCCGACGGAGTGTAGCGTGCCCTTTTGAAGAATATCCAGTGGACGAGGAAGCACGAATTATATGAAATCCTTTTCATATGCAGATGAATATTTGCGGGAGTATCACCATTTTTCAAGAATCGTCAATTTATTTAACAAACCTTTTGAAACCTCACATTGCCAACTTGACACATCGTGGATCGGCACTTAACACAGAGCACATTTTATGCATTGCCCTTCATTCAGTTTTCTGTATATAATGTGGGTGATGCAGAACATGTGGGCAAGGCAATGGTCTGTAGGGCCGTACAGTATGTCTTGCACTCAAACGGTTCCTACACAATTTTGCGCAGTTCCCTGGCCATAAACTATGATGAACCATTGATGAAGATGGCAAGAGGAACCCCCAGTGAACCAAAGAGATGGCAGGATGTTACAAGATGTGATCTGCCAACATCATTTCTAATTAAATGACTAATGCACAAAGTGAACAGTCAAGTGGGGTTCATTGTTTCTTTATTTCCTGTATTGTATTTATTGCTTTACAAATCAACAATAAATGACAGAATAATCATGGTAAATGTCTGCACTTATATAGTGCTTTTTTAAACTTAGTGGTTCCAAAGCGCTTTACACTTTGTCTCATTCACCCATTCACACACACACACTCACCAATGGTAGCAGAGTTGCCATGCAAGGTGCTGACTTGCCATTGGGAGCAACTTGGGGTTCAGTGTCTTGCCCAAGGACACGTCGGCATGTGGAGTCATGTGGGCCAGGAATCGAACCGCCAACCCTACGATTAGTTGTCAACACACTCTACCACCTGAGCCACAGCCACCCACTGTCCAAATCACTAGGCAAATACAATACTTTGCCCACCTTTAGCCAGCAATTCAATTTCAAGCATGGCCTTTTTTAACTCCATTTCATCTAATAGGGGCACAACAATTAAGATTGTACACACCATATGCAGTCATGCATAATACACAAGTGAAACATTGACAGTAAAGTGTAATTTAAAAATTTTTCCAACGATGACAGTGTTTATGGTCATCTTGAGTGTTTAAGGATATATCACTGGAAAAAAAAGTATTAGTACTAATGTTACACCTACATTTTACCAAGCCACTTATATCATGGGAGGTAGACAACTCTAATGAACTGCCCCTGGAATGAATTGACCTTGGTCGCCCTTGATTAAGGAGCAGTGCCAGCTCCTCATCCAGAGTGAGTGAAGGTGGTGGTGGTCCCCCACCCATTTTATGGGCCTCAGCCTTCTTCCTGTTGGCTATATAGAGACCTATAAGTTATTATAGAAGGAAGGCCCAAGTAGTTAAGTTACAATTTAGGAAATTGATGAAATAACTTTTTGAAGAATGTTTTTGTGGCTCATTTTGACTCCAAGTTTTTTGGATCCAGAAAGATTACTCCTGATGACCTATGAAGCCTATATATTATAGGGACATATCCCTACCAATATCCAAAGACTACTGTATTGTCCCTAGCAATAATTTTGGTCAAACAATTAAAATACATTTATATATAACCACTGTTGTCTGTCGGTGTCTTGTAGTTTTTATTTAAAAACAATTATTTAACCTTTAACCAGGAAAAGTCTCATTGAGATTAAGAATCTCTTTTACAAGAGATGTGTGATGTGTGAGATGTGTGTGATGTGTGTTATTTTGTCAGGTCAGGTCACAGAATCAGTCCTGCCAGGTAATATCTCAGACAGAACAAGAAGAGAGACAGGGTCACAGGTGAGGTCATGGTCATGGAGGTCATTGACATGGTGATGTGTTAGCAGTGGCATTATTGGGACAAATGTTAGGCTGTTGGCGTACGTTCGCCTCACACCTCCAGGGCCATGTGTGTGCGGAGTTGCATGTTCTCCCCATGCTGCGGGGGTTTCCTCCGGGTACTCCGGTTTCCTCCCCCAGTCCAAAGACATGCATGGTAGGCTGATTGGCATGTCCAAAGTGTCTGTAGTGTATGAATGGGTGTGTGAGTGTGTGTGATTGTGTGCCCTGTGATGGACTTGCACCTTGTCCAGGGAGTACCCCGCCTTGTGCCCGATGCTCCCTGGGATAGGCTCCAGGTTCCCCGTGACCCTGAAAAGGAGTAAGCGGTAGAAGATGGATGGATGGATGGATGGATGTTAGGCTGATGTGCTGTATGGTTCATCCATGTGTGTTTGAAATGAAAGCTTTGAATAGGCACATGTTTTTGTCTCTGCGGACTGCTTTTGTGTCACCACCAATGTCAAAATCAAAACTACTGCATGTGTTGCTTTGCGGATCTTTGTGAGTGGTACATATGTTCGTGCGGTGGCATTTTTCCCGTCATGTAACCTGTTAACCTTAATTAACCTGGATTGGATTAGCTTGGTTTTGCCAACTCAAAACACTCTGTAACTCTGAGTTTGTTCAACTCGCTTCATGGAGTTGTGAGGAGTTAGTTCAATCAACCTCCTACTGGTAACTCAGAGCTAATGCGCATGCATGGTCACATTGTCAATGGATCACCCATTTCAGGAGTCACCATGGAAACCCAGGGTGAGGATAGGTGAGCTGCCTACATTAGCGAAGCAGAATTAGAGGTTTTAATGCATGCTTATGAGGAATATAAGCCAAAAAAGTAACACTGCTGCATTGGCAAAGGACAGAGAGTTGGTTTGGCAAAAAAATAATGTATTGAGTAAATGTGTGAGTTTAAACAGACTTTCAGCTGTTTGAAATGAACAAATCAAACAAAAGCAATTGAAATAATTCATAACAAATATATAGAAATAACAGATATAATATAATGAATGCTTCAAGTGGTTTCCCCAAATTCAACTGAAAATGCATCTTATAATGACTTCTCCAGTTTCAAAATTATTCAACGCCTTCATGGCGTATATATACATATACCTTATGTTTAGACATTTTGAAATAAATCTTTATTGGCAGTGTTTCAGGTGTGTATTATGCATGCTTATTTTATTTTACTGCATATGGTGTGTACTGTAATCTTAATTGTAGTGGCCATACTAGATGTCCCTTATGTCTTTGTATATTAGTTGTATTTGTTTGAGAATGTACATTAAGCATCTTACTGGTTTCATTTTCTTAGAGTTGATGATGGACACATTGTATTAATTGACCCTTCTGCAACAACACATCCTGCCACAGTTGTAAGTGATTATTGTCTTCAGGTATTGTTTGTTTGCTAGACCAAACCTCATTAGTAATGTGCGCTGTAGGAAGAAGAAGAAGAAGAAGAAGAAGAAGAAGAAGAAGAAGAGAACAGTTTAAAAAAAAAAAAAAAAGTCCACTTAAAGATTATGGCTGGGGATTCCTGCACAGAATCGTGGCAGTGTAAGAAATTGTTTGCAGTTGTCCTGATTCAGGAATTATTACAGGAAATAATTCTGTAATAATTCTGTAATAATAATGTCCCCAATTACAGGAAATAAAGAAACAATGAACCACACTTGACTGATCACTTTGTGTATTAGTAATTTATTTAGAAGTGATTTTGGCAGATCACATTTCAACAACACCGTCTGAGTGCAAGGCATACTATATGAATGGCCATACATACCGTTGCCTTTCCCACATGCTCTGCATCACCCACATTATACAGAAAACTCCCTGTGGCAAAAAAAAACCCCCCAAGGGCAATGCATAAAATGTACTCTGTGTTAAGCACTGATCCACGATGTGTCCTGTTGCTGGTGAGGTTTCAAAAGGTTTGTTAAATAAATTAACGATTCATGTGAAAAACCCAAATATGTGCTTCCTCGTCCACAGGATATTCTTCAAAAGGGCATGCCATGCTCCCTCAGCTCTCTGAAACAAACTAACCAAAGTAATTTGCTATGGCTACTTAGATACCCTGAAAGTTACTTCTGTTTTTGGAACCGAAAATTGAGGTTATCTGTTTACTCTGAGTGAACTTACACGGATAAGTCGCATAACCTGCTTTGGAGCATAAAGAAACATATTAACAATTGTCATGAAACCTATTAACCTAAATTAACCTGGATTTGGATTTGTTTGGTTTTGTCAACTCAAAACTTACTCTGCATTTCTGTGTTTGTTCAACTAGTGCAACAGGCCTCAGGATAAAGCAGCTACTGACAGTGAGAGTTAGTGAAACGAACTGTGAGCCAGGGAATATGATTCTAGGTAAACATTTTGTTACTTTTAATTGATGTGTTCCTATAGTCATGTTAACACTAATGTAATCTAATCTATACCTTATGTTTATGTATGTGCGTGTATATGTGTGTGCGTGTGTGTGTATATATATATATATATATATATATATATATATATATATATATATATATATATATATATAACATAAGGTATAAATATGAGACAAAGAAACAGAAATCCCTTACTGTAAACAGTGACAGCACCATACTAAGTTTAAACAAATAACATTTAGTTAATTCCTATCACATGTCGACTAAACTCCTGAACAGTTCTCGGCAAAAGAACATTTGGGATTAGACTAAAATCATTTGGGGCTCGATTGATTAGCCATAGCAACGCCCCTGTGTATACCTTCACCAGGGTCTTGAGCCAAGTGTGGAAAACACCAGAATGATACAATAAAAGTTAATCAAAGGGTCAAATGACTCTAAAGTGCTCCACCCTCTCCTTTCTGCTGATCTTAAAGCTGGGGTTGCATGAGTGATCTGAATTCTCTCTCATGGATAAGCTCATTTAGTGTTTAAAGAAAGGTCTTTTGAGGAAAGGGAAGGATCACTGCTCATCATTGAAGAGGGCCCCTTCTCTTCGGACAGCTGTGCATTCCCTTTAACTTTTCACAATGATGTAACCATGGTGCCGCAGCTTATGTTATTCTGTGCACTTGCATTTGGGTCATTCCATCTCAAGTGGTCCAATGCAGGTTGCTCAACCGTTTTCTCATTTATTTTGAGTGATTACCTCTATGTATTGTCGTTGCAAAACCACCATTTTTAATTTTAATTTACTTGATTTAACTACAATTGCCACCTGTGTGTGATGGCACACAGCAAATTTTGGTTATACAGCTGTTTACAGAAACCTCAATGTCTCGGCTCAGGATGCGCCAAGCTCCATGGAACAAAAACCAATATATAAACATTTTGCACATTCAAGTTCCTTAGACTTAGAACTTAAGTCCAACTGTAATGCTCAAGACTGCACACAGTTCCACTTTTAGGGTCAATTTATAATGGGAAGGGTTTGAGTCTCAGTCTTAATTTTTTTAGGGGGTACTTAGGTAAGTATGCAGAACATTTCAGGTTTCTCCTGTTTTTTGTGTATATCTGATACTAAATATTTTTAGATCTTCAAATGAAATACAATATAAAACAAAGACAACCTGAGTAAACACACAATACAGTTTTTTTTTTTATTGAAGCAAAAAAAAGTTAGCCAATACCTATCACCAGTGTGAAAAACGAATTGCCCCCTTAAACTTAAAGTGTGGTTGTGCCACCTTTAGCAGCAATAACTGCAACCAAACTAAGACAAGGATTTACTCCTATGCTTTGGATCATTGCATTGTCTTGCTGCATAATCTAGTTTGAGTTTAAATTTACAGACTGAAGACCGACATTCACCTTTAGGATTTTTTGGTAAAGATCAGAATTCATGTTTCCCACAATTATTGCAAGTTGCCAGGCCTTAAAGCAGCAAAGCATTCCCACACCATCACACTACCACCACCATGCTTGAACGCAGATATTATGTTCTTTTTGTGGAATTCTGTGTTTGATTTATGCCAGGTGTAAAGGGATCCCTGTCTTCCAAACAGTTCCAATTTCGACTTATCATTCCACGGAATATTCTCCCAAAAGTTTTGAGAATCATGTGTTTTGGCAAAATTCAGATGAGCCTGAATGTTCTTCTGGGTTAGCAGTGGTTTTTGCCTCTCCACACTTCCATGGATGCCATTTTTGCCCAGTGTCTTTCTGATAGTGGAGTCATAAACAGTGACTTTTATTGATGCAGGAGAGGCCCGTAGGCCTTTTGATGTTTTCCTTGGCTCTTTTGTGACTTGCTGGATGACTAGTTGCTGTGCTCTTGGAAGACTTTTGGAAAGCCGGCCACTTCTCGGAAGGTTCACTACTGTGCCGAGTTTTACCATTTGGAGATAATGGAGATAAACTGTGGTTCTTTGGAGTCCAAGAGCCTTTGAAATAGCTTTGTAACCCTTCCCAGACTGATGTATTTCAATCACCTTCTTCCTCATCATTTCTGGAATTTCTTTCAATTTTGGCATAGTGTGTTACTGGGTAAGACCTTTTAACCAGCTTCATGCTGTTGAAAAAGTCCTATTTAAGTGTTGATTTGACTGAACCGGGCTAGCAGTAATCAGGCCTGGTTGAGTCTTGTCCAACTGAACCCGCTTATGAATGTAGTTTCATAGATTTGGGGAACCAGTAACTACGTGGCCAAATGAAGTTGGTTTCACACCGGCCCAGTTGGTATTGGATAACTTTTTTGCTTCAGTAAAATAACATTATCACTTAAAAACTGTATTTTGTGTCTACTCAGTTTGCCTTTGTTTTAATTTCTGAAATAATTTAGTATGAGATATACACAAAAACAGAACAATACGTTTTCACAGCTCTGAAGTCCTGGGTTACTATTACTACAAATTTTAATGTTGTGTAGCCTAATTTGGTATAGGATTACTGCTTGAGGGTGGCATACCAGATATCTTCAGTAATAATAGATTTGCTTATCCATTTCATATTTGCCCCCAACCTTTTGTATTAAAAGCCCCTTTGTAAACGTGTCAAGCCACACATTCCTTCACAGACATTCACATTCACATCTTCGCATCTTTGAACTAGACACAATGGGACCTTCCCTTGCAAACATCTCACACTTTTGTTTACCCATTGAAGAAGAGAAAGGACCATGGTATTATTTACGCTTTAAGGATGCTATAGAAGCAAATGGAGAGGGCAGGAGGATGAGATTTGACACCTGTTTGGCCCAACAATACTCTTGCTCACAGTTAATCCACCATTCTTCCAGGGTCAAACACTTTTTTCTTACATAGTTATAATACAAACTACAACAGTGTGGACTATAAACAAAAGACTCTCCATCCTTTTTGGGCTGAAGCATAAAGACAATTGAGAGGTTGTGTGTTTGTGTGTGTGGGCATTAATGAAATCTAAATATAATCTTACATGATCCTAAACTGTATAGATGTATTGACTGTCAATTAATGTAGTCATCGTTTCTCAGTTTAGAAACTGGATTTTTCAGAAAAAACCAGCAGCCTTGTTCATGTCAAGATTTTCTTTTTCTCTTTCAGTTACACATAATATGAGCAGGAAAAAGGTTTTAGACTTAAACACTGGTTCACAAAAGCTTCACAACAAACAGATTTACAAGTTTAATATACAGACAAGACATTTAAAAATATATTTCTGTTTAATAATTATTAAACCTTAAGTATGGATGGTTATCACTGAACAAGCTGAGAAATATCTTAACATTCTGATTTGTTGTTTAGCATTACTACCTAGATATATAAAAATAGAATATTTATTTTCTTTCCATACACCAATCAGCCATAACATTAAAACCAGATGAAGTGAAAAAGATTGATTATCATCTTACAATGGCACTTGTCAAGGAGTGGGATGTATAGGCATATAGGCAGCAAGTGAACAGTCAGTTCTCGAAGTTGATGTGTAGGAATCAGGATAAATGGGCAAGTGTAAGGATGTGAATGACTTTGACAAGGGCCAAATTGTGATGGCTAGATGACTGGATCAGAGTATCTCCAAAATGGCAGGTCTTGTGGGGTGTTTTGCTTGTATTTTCTCATTTGTAAGTCGCTTTGGTTAAAAGCGTCTGCTAAATGAATAAATGTAAATGTAAATGTAAATGTATGTTCCATTGTGCAATGTGCAAGTGCATTGGTTAGTGCCTACCAAAAGTGGTCCAAGGAAGGACAACCAGTGAGCCGGCAAGAAGGTCTTGGGTGCCCAAAGCTCATTAACGTGCAGTAGGAGCAAAGGCTAGCCCATCTGGTCCAATCCCACAGAAGAGCTACTGTAGCACAAATTGCTGTAAAAGTTAATGCTGGCTATAATAGAAAGGTGTCAGAACACACAGTGCATCACAGCTTGCTGTGTATGGAGCTGTGTAGTCACCGATCGGTCATGTACCCTCCTTGCAACTTAAATGACTTAAAGGATCTGCTGCTAATGTCTTGGTGCCAAATACCACAACACACCTTCAGAGGTTTTGTGGAGTCCATGCCTTGACTGGTCAGAGCTGTTTGGTGGCACAAGGGGTTACCTACACAATATTAGGCAAGTGGTTTTAATGTTATGGCTGATTGGTGTATCTTCTGTGGTGTAAAAGACTTTTCATTAAAGGTATCCACTGTAGAACAAATGGTATGTTATTTACTTCCTGAGCAGTATTGCAGCACATGTGCTATAGAGAACCTGTACAATACAGCTGAAAACAGAGTACACTGAGTTCCCACACACTGGGACTTTTTTGCTTCATTCAGCCTGATTAAAGGAGTAATGATTAAGATATGCAGTATGTGTGGTGTAGATGAGAAAGAAAACATCATATTCCTCTAAGAACAGACAACATATAGAGTCTTATAGAGCTCCCTCCGACTCATTACAGTGCTGTGAAAAAGTATTCTTCTGTTTTTGTGTACATCTCATACTAAATTGTTTCAGAAATTAAAACAAAATCTAAGATAAACCAAAGGCAACCTGAGTGAACACAAAATACAGTTTTTAAATGATAGTTATTTACGGAAGCAAAAAAGTTATCCAATACCAACTGGGCCTGTGTGAAAATGTATTTGCCCCCATAGTTACTAATTCCCCAAATCTATGAAACTGCATTCACATTGGGGTTCAGCTGGACTAGACACAACCAGGCCTGATTACTGCCAGCCATGTTCAATCATATCAACACTTAAATAGAAATTTTTCAACAGCATGAAGTTGGTTAAAAGGTCTTACCCAGTAACACACTATGCCAAAATTGAAAAAAATTCCAGAAATGATGAGGAAGAAGGTGATTGAAATACATCAGTCTCGGAAGGGTTACAAAGGCTCTTGGACACCAAAGAACCACAGTGAGCGCTGTTATCTCCAAATGGATAAACTCGGCACAGTAGTGAACCTTCCGAGAAGTTGCTAACCTTCCAAAATTATTCCAAGAGCTCAGCAACTAGTTATCCAGCCAGTCACAAAAGAGCCAAGGACAACATCAAAGCACCTACAGGCCTCTCTTGCATGAAAAAAGGTCACTGTTCATGACTCCACTATCAGAAAGACACTGGGCAAAAATGGCATCCATGGAAGAGTGGTGAGGTGAAAACCACTGCTAACCGAGAAGTACATTAAGGCTCTTCTGAATTATGCCAAAACACACCTTGATGATCCTCAAACCTTTTGGGAGAATGTGGACCGATTGGTTGAAAGTGGAACTGTTTGGAAGACAGGAGTCCCGTTACATCTGATGTAAACCAAACACAGAATTCCACAAAAAGGACATCATACCTACAGTCAAGCATGGTGGTGGAAGTGTGATGGTGTGGGGATGCTTTGCTGTTTTAGGGCCTGGGCAACTTGCAATAAATTGAGGGAAACAGGAATTCTGCTCTTTACCAAAAATTCCTAAAGGAGAATGTCTGGTCTTCAGTCCGTATGTTGAAACAGGATTATGCAGCAAGGCAATGATCCAAAGCATAGGAGTAAATCCTAGTCCTAGACTGATCTCCAGTTATCGGAAGCATTTGCTTGCAGTTATTGCCGGTCAATTAGTTTTTCACATTGACGATAGGTGTTGGTTAACTTTTTTTTTACTTCAATAATAATAAAAAAAACTGTATTGCGTTATGATGTATTTTGTTAAAACTATTTAATATAACATATATACAAAAACAGAAGAAATCAGGATTGGGCAAACGCTTTTTCACATTTTTTATACAGTGCATATATGGCCACTATTCTGTTATAAGGCACTGATGACCTCATTACCAACAGTCAATTAGGTTGCCCATATGCACAAAGTGAAGTTCATAAAGTCATGGTTTGCCAAGGTTGCCAAATTTGATTTGTCTTCACAGAGCCCTGTTCTCAACCCTAATGAACACTTTAGATATTAATTGGAACTCTGAATGGATGCCAGGCCTCACGAATGCTCTTATGCCTGAATGGGCACAAATCCCACATACATATTCCACTCTTACGTAATGAGTATAGGCTGTTACAGCAGCAGAGATGGTATGTATGCCCATGGTTTTTGAATGTGATGTTCAAAAAGAAAATAGGGGTGACAATCTTAAAGCTTCAATGGCAGTTCCTTGGTTTTCATGACACACAGGACTGATCAGATCTACCATTTTAGCTTTGAGACCTCCCAAGGTCAGTGATACTTATTGTGCAAGCATACAATTGATGACAATGAGCAGGAAAAAAATGCCATTCCCATGTAATTAAGTTTGAAGTTGCAAAAGAGAGAAAAGAGAAAAAATATACACAGGAGGTGAATACATTCTTGAAATCATATACATAAATTATGTACAGACATCACATCATCTGAGTCTTCCGTAGATGCATGTGGTGGACTAGCTGCAGGAAGCCTTCAAACGTAATTGCACCAGGCTCTCACAGAGCAGTCTCAAAGATAACCAGGTTAGCTTCTTTGTTGGAGGTCAGGCCATTCGCCAACTTCGGCTGATGACAGTTCATATATGCCTGCAGGTAGTGGAGAGAACACAAGTAAGTGAACAACTGAGAATATGCACAAGTCCCTTTCAGTAGACTTGAAAAGAGGTTAAATTTACCCCACATTTCCTTTATTAACCAGCAAAGCACTTCTATACATGAGCATGTGCACAATAGACAAGTGAACTGTTGCTAAAATTTCCCCTTCTTTAATTTCATTATTTTGCAGGACTCAGAACCTTACATTGAAACTTTGAACCCTGATTGGATAAGAACGAAGTCTACTGGAAAAGAAAAAGTCAAAACAACACAAAGAGCAACCAAAAACAGTTGGCTACAGTATCAGATGTACTCCCAATTGTGCTTGCATTCATAAGAAACAAAGGAATAGTGCTGCAGTATCAGATTATGTGTGTTTGAAAAGCTCAGCAGTAATCTCCAGAGGGCTAGCTCTGTGAATTAACTCAGCAGTCTGGGAGGCAAAGGGAAACCTGATCCATAGAAAGACCAGGGATATCAGGGGGGTGTTTGGTTGGAGTTGGGCAAAAGGCTCCTACAATAGCTCCCCATCAACCTGCCAAAGGAGAGGGATAACTGATACAGAGTAAAGGCACAATGGCCAGAGCTCTTTCAAACAGTTTTGTGCTTTTCTGTCACAGGTACAGTGACATACACAGATAAAGAACATGATGGGAGAAAAGAGAACATGATGTTTATGCAGGAATGGAATCTCCATGGCTATGTTCATGTGTGTGTACAGAACGAGTTTGCAGTCACCTGAATGAATTTATTTTTTCAGTATAAAGTTTAAAGCCTAGCCTTTTGCTTGGTCCTATACATGTGTTCAGGTGGAGTTTGTGTGTGTGAGTGTGTGCGTGCGTGTGTGCATGCGTGCGAGAGCAAATGGAAGTCAGAATAGTAAGTTAATGAATACGGAATGTATGAAAATAGGTACATTTGTGAGAAAGTGTATGTTTGAATAAGTATTTATGTTTGTTGATTGTTTTCTGTACAGTACCTCTTTTGCCAGCTGTATTAATGAGGCTGCCTCTGCTTTTCCTGTCTGATGCACCATCTTGTAGAAGATTCCATCCTTGTTTTGGAGCAGCACATGAGGTTCATCATATTCATGTATGCGGCCCCCATCGAGAACCTGCAAGCAAGGGACTTTGTGTCAGGGGTTTTAAGTAAGAGCCTCTAAACAATACTTACAGTATGGTGTAATCATACATAGAGGGAGATTAATATTTTCATCCACTGTCAGCTTTTCAGACCTTGATCAGCAGTAATGACAGCAGTAAGTAAGCCAGTAAGCTGTAATAATATCAGCAAGAGCAGGCGTTAGTATGAGGTAAACAGTAATTATGTGAAGAGTGTGTGTGTGTGTGTGTGTGTGTGTGTTCAAGTGAACTGAACACCTAGCAAAGATTGAAAGTAGTATGAGTCAGTGTGATTAACCATGGATGTGTATTCCTAGGTGAAAAACAACAGAGATAATGCAGTGTGTTCAAACAAAATTCAGGCCTAAATAAAATGGGTAAGCCACATACAGCAGTTAAAAACTACCCTGAATAAAATAAAATAAAAAGATTTACAGTGCAGTGAAAAAGTATTTCCTCTCTCCTGATTCTCTATTATTAAAAAAGATTTGGGGGTCAACAAGGTGATTTAGGCAAATTTAGCCTTTATGTTCCTCTTAGTTAGCAGTGGATTTCCTCTTGCAACTCTTCTATGGACACAATTTGGGCTCAGTCTCTTTTTAATGGTGGATTTATTGTCAAGCACACTAAACTTGTCTGAGGAAAGCATAGTGTGCAGTTCCTTAGAGTTTCATCTTGGGTCTTTGTCACTTCCTGGATGAGTAGTTGATATGCTCTTGGAGGAATTTTGATAGTCTAGAAGATTCACCACTGTTCCAAATTTTCTCCATTTGGAGATAATTACTCTCACTACCTTTGCTGGAATCCCAGAATGTTAGAAATGGCTTTGTTACCCTTTCTAGACTAATATATTTCAATAAATTTCTCTCTAATCTCTTTTTTATTTCTTTTGATCATGGCATACTGTGCTACTTATTGAGATCTTTTAGCCTACTTCACATTGCTGGAAAAGTTCTATTTACAGGGCTGGCAGTAATCAAGCCTGGTTGTGTCTAACCTAATTGAACTCAATTATCAATCAAACTTAAATAATTCAGTAGCTAAGTATTTTACTGTGTTTATGTTGTGTCTTGTAATAAATTTTGTTTGATCTAAAACAGTTAAGTGTAACAAATATGCAAAAAATAAAAGAAATCAAGTAGGAGCAAATACTCTTTTTTTACGGAAACTGTATATAGATGTTCATACTGCATATTAAGCTTAACCATGTTCTATATCCACAAAACAGATCCAGATCCCTTTTTCAGTCAGTTAAAATGCATGTGCATAAATTCCTGATGCTCAGGTGAGAAGGCAACCTGACAATAAAACATGAACACAAAATACAAACTGCTATATACTGACATAGAACATTGCTATATGATGATGATTATTACTACATATTACTCATACACATTATACACATTCACATTACCAAAACCAACACACAGAAGGTCTGACAAAAAAGTGCACTTGTTTGTTAGTTGCACACTATTCATTCACCTTGTAATGATTTGTAATAATGTAATCCATTTCTTTGTGTAATTAGGCAGAGACAATCAATTCAGAGAAGACGTGGTTTGCAAAGTGATAAAAGGCAATGCAAACAGCACATCTTTGCTTCACTTCATACAGCTATTTTTCACCTGTTTTATTCAGCTATTTTATTACCAAGTGTGTATTTCCATACGGGATTACTAAATTAACTAATAGCACTCGGTATGAATGTGCTGAAATTATACACAATCTGTTCACACAAAAAGTGTTTATTGCAATGAATTACAATTTCACATATTAACACTTTGTTGTTTGTGACCTCATTTACACAGACATCCAATTTGTTTCACAAGCTCTTGGACAATGTGAGGTGCACAGGCCACAAAATGACAACACAACGCTATAACCCCAATACCAATAGGCTGTGGCAGCAGGCTTTGTACAGCCACAAAAAAGACCTATAATAATAAGGTCAAAGATAATGCAGCACGTCAGTGTATTTAAGTTTCCACACACTGGTGTTACTGGACAACCATCTATTAAGGTGCTTAAGAGGCATCTCAATGCCTTTCATCTGTTTTAAGCTGCTATATAAATTCTTTATTCATGTGTTCTCTTGGTAAATCTAATCTACAGCAAATTTTGCTCCATACATACTGAGTGAAGAACAGCCATGCCAAAGCCCTTCTCCTGAACCCAAAACAGTCCCTGCTGTTTTGGGGGAACATTAGCTAAGCCTGTGTGGTGTCTGTTAGCTAAGGGCACTAGCTAAAGCCTTTTGAGGAAAAAAAGGGAGTGAAACTGCTCTGTGTCACTCACCAGTATTCGGTCACTGTCTATGATTGTGTTGAGTCTGTGGGCAATGGTTAGGACAGTGCACTCCTGAAACTTCTCCCGAATGGTCTTCTGAATGAGTTCATCTGTTCTGTAAAATTCACACATGCAGAGCCTTAGCACTTTAACACAGGATATGAGTAAATGATGTGTAATTCATGCAGCTTGCCAGAAGGGCATGTGGGTTGACTTATACAGGTCAGGTACATTCACATGAAACATTACGACTTGGCAAAATCATAGCTGAGATAAAGTTTACAGTTAAGGATACATTGTAATTTTAATTGCCAAATAATTTCAGCTTACATATAGGCAAGTTCAATCATAATGCAAATTAAAATAGTAGTTAAAAAGCAACAGCAACTTGAAGTCATTACCTGATCATCATGCACATGTAGCATTTTTCATATGCATACACTCTGTGCATTTTAGGGCACTAAGCAATCTATGCACATGTAAACATTTTACAGTGGCTGATTATGAACAATTTGCATTCAATCATGGTCTTTGCAGAGGCCAAGTGTATCCTGAATTTCAGTTTGTGTTGAAGCATAGAATTATCAGTTTGGTGCATCAGCAGTTAAATAGTTTGTTGGGTCCATTGTTTCTGTGACTATTACACTGCCCCTATATACTGTGACATTGAAAAGATTAAACAGACCAGTGTCATATAATGTTAAAGGTAACGATCATTTAAAGTGATTAAATAGCCTATTCTTTTCTCTCCTGCTCTGATGTTGTGGTGAATTCCACTGTGGCAGAATTCAACTCTGCTTACCGTGCACGTGTTATATAGTAGGTATAACGATGCTGCATATTTTACTTAAAATTTCGTTGTTTGGAAGATTGCAGTTAATCTTTAATTTTCCTACACAGTAAACACCAGAACAATGGCAAAAAGCCAAACAAAAAACATTAGTATGTTCAATTAACAAGTAGATGAATTAACACCATCCCTACAGAGAAATTTGCTATATGCAGCATCATGCTCTGTGGAGGCTTTTCATTCTCAGAACCTGGGCTTCTCATCAAAAGTGAAGGGAGAATAGATGGAACAAAATACAGAAAATTTAAACTTTCAGCAGGACAATGGTCCCAAACATATGGCCAAAGCAATGCAGGAGTGGTTAAAAACAAAAAGGTGAATGTTCTACAGTGGTCCAAGTTTGGCAAAGTCCAGATCTGAATCTCATTGAGAATCTGTGGCACTGTTTGAAAATTGCAGTCAACAAACAACCAACACACATGAAGAACCTGGAGCAACTCTGCCGGCAAAATCACTCCCAAATAGTGTGCAAAGCTGGTAGAAACTTAGCCCAACTGTCATGGTCCAGGCTGGAGCTCCAGTGTATTTCCCTTTCTTGTGTTTCCAGTATTTTCTGTCTTTTGTGTGTGTGTGTGTGTGTGTGTGTGTGTGTGTGTGTGTGTGTGTGTGTCTAGGCATAGCACTCCACCTCATGCCTCGCATGATTGCTGCATTGATCACACCTGTTCTCATCTACTCACCTAATCTGCAGTGTATATAAGATCCGATTCTTCAGGCACTCATCGCCAGATTGTTCTAGCTTCGTGTGGTACACTTCCAGCTCTCATTTCTCTCGTCGCGTTATCCTGTGCTCATTGTGTGTTTTTTCTCCTCGTGTTCCAAGTTCACTGCTCCCATGTCCTGTCTGCTCACCTCCAGCTCTCTTCCTGCTATGCCCAGCCCCACCTCGCCTCCCTCACACTAAGCCTCGCTCTCTCCCTCATGGCACATCGATAAAGCAGCTGACCGTTACGCTACGAACCCAGGTTTGAATTCCGACCTCGACCACTCAATAATCTCACAACCTCACTTCCTTATATCCTAAATAAAACCCATTTAACCTTGAATTTCTGTGTCTGTGTTCTGCGCTTGGGTCCCCTTGTCTCTGTGTTCATAATAGAACAATCTGGCCAACATTGACTCCCCTGCATTCAGACCTGCCCCACCACAGTGCCCTCCTTGGCCACCTTCGGACACTCTCTGAGAGCCACCAAGCCATGATGGACCAGCTCAGGCTCATCACTCAGCAACTCAACCGCGTCCTCCTGACCCAGGAGGGTCTTGTCTTCGACCATCCTGTCCAAGGGAGGGAGGCTGCCAAATGCCTGCTCTCCCTCTGCCAGGGGCCCCGCAGTGTGGTGGAGTATTCAATTCAGTCCCCCCATCTCCCTCTCAGCAGATGATGAACCCATGTAGGTAGGCCAGGCCCAGCTCACCTTGCCGAGCGTGACAGTTGGTTCCAGGCTGGTGTGTGCATCTACTGTGGCCAACCAGGCCACTTCATATCTACCTGTCCTCTTCAGTTAAGGGGGGGGGGGGGGGCTTGCCAGTAGAAAGGGGGCTACTGGCAAGCTGGACATACACTTCTCCTGCCTCCCTGTTCCACTTCCAGATACCCACCACCCTGCACCACAATCAGCTCTCTGTTCCCCTGCTTGCGCTGATCAACTTAGGCACAGAGGACAGCTTTCTCAATCAGGAGCTAGCTTCCCAGACTGCTGGGGAAGACTTCCAAGACTTCATTCCTGCTTGCATCATCTGGACATCCTCCTCCCCCCTGGGCACTGGGTTTTTCTTTGTGGCCAAAAAAGGCAAGTCCCTCCATCCCTGTATTGACTACAGAGACATGAATAGCATCACTATCAAGAATCAGTACCCCTTGCCCCTCCTCAGTTCAGCATTCAAGCCCTTGCACGGAGCCACCATTTTCACTAAACTGGACCTGAAGAACATGTACCATCTGGTTAGGATCAGAGAGGGAGATGAATGGAAGATGGCGTTCAACACCCCACTGGGCCACTTTGAATACTTGGTCATGCCATTCGGGCTCATCAATGTTCCAGCTGTCGTCCAAGCCTTTATCAATGATGTACTCTGCGAAATCCTGAACCACTTTGTCTTTGCATACCTAGATGGCATCCTGGTTTTCTCCTGAACTCCCACTGAGCATACCCACTATGTCCGGCAAGTCCTACAGCGACTCCAGGAAAACTGCCTGTTCGTCAAAGCAGAGAAATGTGAGTTCCATGCCTACTCAGTCACCTTCCTGGGGTATGTCATTGAGAGCGGGCGGGTCAAGGCTGACCCTGAGAAGATCTGAGCAGTTGTCGAATGGCCCAAACCAACCATCCTGAAACAGCTCCAATGTTTCCTTGGGTTAGCCAATTTCTACCGCCTCATCATCAGGGATTACGGCCAAGTCAAGGCACACCTCACTAGGCTCACCTCCACCTCCACTCCTTTCATTTGGACCCCTGAGGCAGAAGCTGCCTTTACTAAGCTCAAAGAACTATTCACCTCTACCCCTTTGCTCATCCAACGTGAACCCTTGCGGCAATTCATCATGGAGGTGGATGCCTCTGATTCGAGTGTGGGGGCAGTGCTCTCTCAACAATTATTTCCCGACCAGAAACTCCACCTGTGCGCCTTCTTTTTTCGTCGCCTCTCCCCCAAGGAACATAACTAAAATGTGGGGAATCATGAGTTGCTAGAAATTAAGCTAGCGTTGGAAGAGTGGAGACACTGGTTTGAGGGGGCTGAGCAGCCAGACCGCCAAGCACTTCAACTCTCACCAGGCTTTCTGGGCCTTATACTTCAGGCAGTTTAATTTCACAATCACCTACCCTCCTGGCTCTAAGAATGGTAAGACATATGCCCTCACCTGCCAGTTTGCCCCAGAAGGTGACACCTCAGGCCCCAACACCATCCTCCCTCCAGCCTCTGTGGTGTGTGGTGGGGGCCATTACATGGGAGATTGTCTCTGCTATCTGGAGAGCGCAACTGACTCAACCTGTCCCAGGTAACGGGCCCCCTGGCAGCCTGTTCGTCCCTGACTCCGTGCATTCCCAGGTCCTCCAGTGGGCTCATTGTTCCCAGTTCAGCTGTTCCCCTGGCTCCATTTGCACCCTAATCCTATTAAAGCAACACTTCTGCCATCTATGCTGACAGTCAGGCCTTTGTCACTGCCTGCACCATGTGCATCAAAAGTAAGGCCTCTCACCTCCCACCTGCCAGCCTTATTCAACTCCTGGTCACACATCACCTTGGACTTCGTCACTGGCCTACACCCCTTCACAGGGTAATACAGTCATCCTGACCATAGTCAACCGGTTTTCCAAGGCTGTACATTTTGTGGCCCAAGCTCCCCACCACCTGAGAAACCACTGACCTCCTCATCAGCCACTTCTTCTGGCTGCATCCCCCAGTACATTGTCTCTGACCATGGGCCTCAGTTCATTTCCAAGTGTGGTGAGCATTCTATAATGCTCTTGGGGCCAAAGTAAGTTTGTCCTCTGGATTTCACCCCAGACTAATGGCCAGGCAGAGCAGATCAATCAGGAGTTGGAAGCAGCACTACAGTGTGTCACAGCCCTTAACCCCTTGACCTGGAGCTCCCAGTTACCATGGTGGAGTACACCCACAACTCCCTAACCAGTACCACCACTGGTATGCCTCCCTTTGAGTGCTCCCTGGGTTATTAGCCTCCCTTGTTCCCCAGCCAGGAAGACAACATTGCGGTCCCCTCCATGCAAGCCCACCTCTACTGCAAGGTCTGGAAAGATGCCATGCCCGGTCTGCCCTGCTCTGCTCCACTGAATGCAATCGTCACCTGGCTGACAAGTGTTGGGTCCCAATACCCAACTACCAGCTGGGTCAAAGGGTGTGGCTTTCAGCCAAGGACATTCCACTGAAGACTGAGGCCAAGAAACTCTCCTCCTGTTATCTGGGTCCCTTTACTGTCAAGAGCATCATCAATCCCTCCGTAGTGAAACTCAAACTCCCCATATCCCTGTGCTTATCCCCTGTGCTTATCCTCCACCCTACCTTTCACATTTCCCAACTCAAGCCTGTACCCCCCTCCACCTGCCCAGATCATGAATGTTCACCCTACTTACACCATCAGGAGGCTGCACGACGTGCACCGTAGGGGACAGGACCTGCAATATCTGGTGGACTGGGAGGGATACATACTGGAGGAGCGGACCTGGGTACCCAAATCCTTTATCCTGGAATCCTTCCTCATCTATGAGTTCCACCGTACCCATCCAGAGAAGCCAGGCAGGTCGCCTGGAAGCTCCCGTTGAGAAGGGGGTACTGTCATTGTCCAGGCTGGAGCTCCTGTGTATTTCCCTGTTCTTTCATTTGCTTGTGTATCCAGTATTTTCTTTCTCTCTCATTTCTGTTTGTGTGTATGTGTGTATATGGGCGTAGCACTCCACCTCACACCACCTGCATTGATCACACCTGTTCCTCATCTACTCACCTAATCTGAAATGTATATAAGCCCCAGTTCTTCAGCTCCTTATCGCCAGATTGTTCCGGCTACCAGTGCGGTACACGTCAAATGCACATGTACTTGTAATTATGTGCAGTGTTTTTGCCTCAAATTATTCATGAGTTCAAAATGTGACAGCCATACAACCTAAATGCTAGCGTAGCTATTTAAATAGCTGGAACATGAACTAAAGGCTGACATCCAAATGGCTTTCTACAATACACTACATAAGCTCTGGAAGGCAATATTAATCCAAAATGTAGTGCACTTATGTATGGAGTAGGAAGCCATTTGGGATTCCAAGTATATTTAATTTAGCATTATTATGCATTTGGGCGCTGAAGACACCTGTTGGTTAAGTTTAGCAAGGGGAATTCCCCCCTTTATGCATTTCATCAGCTGAGCAACTGTATGGGGCCTTCGTTGCCTTATCTTGCGCTTCATAATGCACCACATATTCTCAATCGGACACAGGTCAGGACTGCAGACAGGCCATACTAGCACCCATACTCCCTGCTTATGCAACCATGTGCTTGTACTCCAGGCAGAATGTGGTTTGGTGTTGTCCTGCTCTGGATGGCAGCATATATTGCTCCAAAATGTGTACATATCATTCTGCATTAATGGTGCTGACACACACCCATACCATGACAGATGCTGGGTTTGGACTTGATGCTGATAACAGTCCTTTGATGGTCCTTTTCCTTTTTGGCACAGAGAACACGACAGCTGTTTTGATCAAAAACTAATTGAAATGTTGACTTGTTGGATCACAAAACACGATTCCACTGTGCTACTGTCCATCTCAGATGTCCCAGAAGTCGGTGGCAATTCCGGACAGTGTTGATGTATGGCTTCTGCTTTGCATAGTAAAGCCTTGACTTGCATCTGTGGATGCAGCGGCGAATGATGTTGACTGACAAAGGTTTACTAAAGTATTCCCGAACCCATGTCAGGAAAGCCATTACAGACACATAACGGTTTTTAAGACAGTGACATCTAAGAGAGCAGAGATCATGAACATTCAGAAGTGGTTTTTGGCCTTGCCCTTTACACACCGAGATTTGACCAGATTCCTTGAAAATATATATATATATATATATATATATATATATATATATATATATATATGCCAAGATAATAAAGGAGTGGCTACAGGACAACTCTGTGAATGTCCTTGAGTGGCCCAGCCAGAGCCCAGACTTGAACCCGATTGAACATCTCTGGAGAGATCGGAAAATGGCTGTGCACCGACGCACCCCATCCAACCTGATGGAGCTCTGCAAAGAAGAATGGGAGAAACTGCCCAAAATAGGTGGGCGAAGCTTGTAGCATCATACTCAAAAAGACTTGAGGCTGTAATTGGTGCCAAAGGTGCTTCAACAAAGTATTGAGCAAAGGCTGTGAATACTTATGTACATGTGCTTTTTTTGTTTTTTATTTTTAATAAATTTGCAAAGATTTCAAACAAACTTCTTTCACGTTGTCATTATGGGGTATTGTTTGTAGAATTTTGAGGAAAATAATTAATTTAATCCATTTTGGAATAAGACTGTAACATAACAAAATGTGGGAAAAGTGAAGCACTGTGAATACTTTCCGGATGCACTGTACATTTAAGCCATCACTTTAATCCTGGATTTGATTTCACAATAAACCTGGATTAACTATAATCTTGTTGCTCCATCACTTTAAACTCAGATTTAAATTTCAGTTAATGATTAAATTTGAACTTGCTATTGAGGAGGTTTAAATTGTCAAAATGGCAGCACTTACTTGGTGGATTGCAGAAAATGAAAGAGTTCCTCACAGAAAAATAAGGGACTGTCTCAACCCTGTTGAGTTTTATGATGGTGCTGAACAGGTACCAATTCAGCAAGAAAACTGTGATTAGATTAAATTAAAAAATTGAACCTGCAATTAGACATGGCAGTGACCAAAATGCAGCCACACCACACATGCTCAAGATTTTAATAGCCTTGCACTTTTACACTACTAGTTGTTTCCTAATGGTGGATGGGGACCTCTCTGGAGTACATAAATCAACTGTGAGCAGAATTGTTGGAAGAGTATCGGGGGCAATTGCAGCCTTCCTGCCCCAACAGGAGAAATATCTGCTGGATTTTATAGAAGAGCTATAGGAGTTATAGGAGCAATTGACTGTACTCACATTCCCATTCCAAACCCAGGTGGAGAAAATGGAGAGCTGTGTCGTAACACCACCAGTGAGAAATGTGTCCCTTCTCTCTTCTGCTGCATCTTTTTTCACTTTCGATTTGAATTTTTTCCAGCAGGCTTTCAGATTAGTAACATCTTGCTTGTTTTTAATCTCCACAGAAACATTGAAATCAGCGGTTAGCTGGACCCAGGCATCTTGTTTCTTTTTAATTGTCATGTTATCTGTCTTTTGTCTTCAATTTTTGTTCCATATTGCTCCATTAATCGATATAATAAATTTTCATGGCTTGTAAAATTTGAGCTTCTAATAAGCTGCGCAGCCTGCTTTTCTCAGCCTGTATCGGTTATGCGAAAGAGTGGTTAATAATGGCAGTTGAATGTTTTAAAAATTCACAGTTTAAAGTTTACGAGCCCTTTGAAGTGAAAGATTTACACTGGAGAATTCATATATTTCGACGTTTATGAAATCCGCATGCACTGCCGCAATGTTGTCAATGGCAAATCCATCATGGCGGAGAAAATGAATCGTAAATGGAGATTTTTAATCGCAGGTTGGAATTCTAATCCCCGATTTGTTAATCTGTGTTTAAAATTAAGTGGTACAACACAACTTGATTTAAAATAAATCCCAGATCAACAAATCCTAGATTAGCTCTAAACTGTGCTTAATTTAATCCTTATTGGTGCAACCCACCCTAAGTGTTTAAGTCCCGGCTGAAAACATATTTGTTTAGTCAAGAGTTTTTGGAATGGTTTTTTCCTTAGGTAAAGGAGCAGATCTAGAGGGCTTGCAATCATAGAGTGTTGTGGTGAACTGGGCTGTTCACCACAACTGTTGTTGCCCCCCCACTTTCACACATTCACCCAGGTTTGTTGATGGTGGAGTGGCTGGTGCCGTATGTCCCAGGGTGTCCTAATGTCTGTGTTACCTTCTGGCTCACCCTTTTAGTTATGTTGTCATAGCTAGTCTTGCTTGCACTCATGCAAAGTACATTGTCCTTAACCATTATAGGACAATAAGTATACCTAATAATCTCTCCCTCTCTTTCTTTCTGTTGAGCTATACATGATACCCCTGAGATACCAGTGATCCTGACCCCTTCTGCTCTCTGGACCTGCCTGTTCCATCCTGATGTCCTACTACTGGTTGGAGTGCTCATCAATTGGAAGTCACATGCTTCTGCTGAGGATGGCCCCACATGGTACAGCCTAAAGATCATTGAGATTACTGAGAATGGTACCAGTTAAAAACCATAAAGATGACTTTGGACGTCAATTCATATGAGCAGTTATGCTGTGATGGCTAGGACTTCAATTGCTATGATAGCTTTAGCACTGAAATGACCACAAACAGTTTTGCACTCAAGTCTCCATTAGTGAACAGTGGATAAGTTCAACAAAACAGACTTCATGTAAAAACTGTATTGAATTTTCCTGGTTACACAACTGCACTATTTCAGCATGTAGTATTAGCACATTTATAGAAGGGATTTATTTATAATTGTACTATCCAGTGTCACCCTGATGAGGATGGGTTCCCTTTTGAGTCTGGTTCCTCAAGATTTCTTCCTCATAGCGTCTCGGGAAGTCTTTCCTTGCTACAGTCGCCCCTGGCTTGCTCAATAGGGATAAATTCATACATTTAAAATCTATATCCTGAATTTATATATTTCTGTAAAGCTGCTTTGGGACAATGTCTGTTGTTAAAAGAGCTATACAAATAAAACTGAATTGAATTGAAAATAAATGAGACAAAAGAAATGTGGAATCTTCACAAACTGTCCACAAAGAGCAGTTATTGTATTTATGGTTCAGAACCAGGTCCTGTAGCTGCTTCCATGTTTGGGGACAACCACAATACATAATAGAAGGGCAAAATCCCCAATATTTGGTCACGAATTGTACCAGAATGACAGTTTGAGCCAAATGGAAGTCATAAACTTCATTTATGACTGCACTTTTATAAAAAAAAAAATTATTATTTAGGGGTAGATAAAATGACAAAAATTTCATATCACAATTCTTGAAGATAATTATTTTGGGAGTGTAACACACTTTGGTCAACTTGTGTTGTTTTAAATGTGCTATAGAAATAAATGTTGGAAGATATATAATGTTAATTATAATGCAATATAATGTTACATTTTTAAAAACTGTTATAAATAATACATTTGTTAAATGTAAAAACACATTTATAATAAATGGATTTGTATTTTTATATTTAAAAATATTTTTTTTATCTATAAAAAAAAAAGTAAACAAAATGTGGGAAAAAATTCATTTTAAGTGCAAAATCACCACATCATGCTTCCAGTTTGTAATAATAAAAAACTTCATATTTCTAAACATTTAATCAATAGTTAATATTTCTTGATTATATAATATTGTTGAACTATCTACTTGTTATAACAGAATACATCAGTATTATTTTGTATGAATATGTTTACAGTTTTTTTTAAAAAATTGTTGCCACACCATATGATGTCTCTCACCTGGGGTCTACGTTAGCTGTTGCTTCATCAATAATAAGGATTCGGTTCTTCCTCAGGATGGCCCTGGCAAGACACACAAGCTGCCGCTGGCCAACACTGAAGTTGGAACCAGATTCAGCCAGAATGGTCTCTAGCTTACCAGGCAACTCCTCCACCACAGACTTCAGCTGGACCTGAAAGTGTATACATACACAAACACAAGATCAGGGGGCACAAAACAATAGACTATTTTACTCTAATTGCTGAGTATCTGAGTACATGTTCATTATAGTCAATACATGTACAGTGCACTCCACTAATATTGGCTCCCTTGGTAAATATAGTTGCGGTCAGAAGTTTACATACCCCTTGCAGAATCTGCAAAATCTTAATACAGCTGATGCAGTAATTTGTGCAAAAGGATTAAAGCCCTGACCGAGTATTGAGTGCATAAATTAACATACTTTTCAGAAAGTCGACATTTCTGTATTATAAATTCTTTATTCTAATATTTTGAGATACTAGAAATTTTGATTTCCATGAGCCGTAAGCCGTAATAATCAAGATTAAAACAAAAAAGGCTTGAAATATTTCACTTTATGTGTAATGAATCTAGAATATATCAAAGTTCCACTTAAGGAAAAAAAATACTTTCCTATGATATTCTAATTTTTTTGATAAACCTGTGTTTTGTTTGCAATTGGTTGATATCCATGAAATCAGAGTGTTTTGTTTTGTTTTTAATTTTATGAACAAAAGATCAAAAGGTTAAAAAAAATAAAGACAATTTTTCACAGCCATCTTTGCTCACATTTACCAAGGGTGCCCATATTAGTGGAGAACACTCTATATCTGCACTACACCTACACAAAAACCACAAACGTTATTAGTTTCACAAATATGGCATGTAATGATATCCAGTGAGAGTGTGTGTACAAGGTGCAGTCAAGTCCATTAATATTTGGACATTGACAAAGTTATTGTTATTTATTTGCCTACCACAGTATACTGGAGATGAAATTAAATAGTGAATAAGAGCTCAAACTGTAGACTTCCAGCTGTAATTTAAGGGTATTTACATACAAATCGGGTAAATAGTGTAGGGATTACAAGACTTTATATATAAACCCATCAGAAAGATAGCAAAAACATTGTGTGGACAAATATTTGGTACATTCTTAAAAAGAAGAAATGCACTGGTGAGTTCAGCAACACCATGGAAGACAACTAAACTAACTATGTATGATCACAGAATTCTATCCTTGGTGAAAAAAAAAACCCAATATTCTTTGACCCGATCAAACCAAGATTAACTTGTACCAGAATAATGAAAAGTGTATGGAGAAGGAAAAAAAAGAGCTCATGATTCAAAGTGTACCACATCAACTTTCAAACATGGTGGAGGAGGTGTTATGGCCTGGGCATGTGTGGCTGCCAATGGAACTGGGTTACTGGTGTTTATTGATATTAATGTGACTGTTGATAGCAGTAGCATGATGCATTCTTAAGTGTATAGAGCTATGCTCCTCAGATTTAAACAAATGCTGCAAAACTGATAAGACATCTGGATAATGACCCAAAACATACCAGAAAAGCAACCCAAGAGTTTCTTAAGGCAATGAAATAGAATGTTCTTAAATGGCAGAGTTAGTCACCTGACCTCAACCCAACTGTGCATACTGTTCACTTACTGAAGTCAAAAACGAAAGGTAGAAAGACCCACAAACAAGCAGCAACTGAAGGCCTGGCCAAGCATCTCAATGGAGGAAACTCAGCATTTGGTGATGTCCAAGGGTTCCAGACTTTAAGCAGTAATTGACTACAAAGGATTTGCATCCTAGTATTAAACAGAATCCTTATATTTATAATTATGTTAGTTTGTCCAATTAATTTTAAGCCTGTGAAAATGGTGGGACTATTAAAAAAAATGGCTGTAATTCCTAAATAGTTAATACAATATTTTTGTTAAACCTCTTCAAATAACACTGAAAGTCTACACTTCAATCGCATCTTGCTTGCTTCAATTCAAATCCTTTGTGGTGGTTTACAGAGGCAAAATTACAAAAATTATGTCACTGTCCAAATACTTATGGACCTGGCTGTAAGCTATCACTGGGTAAAATTATTCATAAACATGTTATTAGCTTCCACTGTTATGCTGAAGATACACAGCTGTATGCTTCAGCAAAGCCAGATGAGAGACTCAGCTTAATAAAGTTGATATGTACAGGACTTTGGACACTAGATGATTATTACCTTCCTTCTACTTAATACTGACAAAGCAGAAGTACTTGTACTAGGACCACCTGCAGCTGATTACATAGTAACTCTGGATGGCCTTTCAGTTTCATTATGTACAGCAGTAAAAGACCTTGGTGTGATTATTGATACTAGTTTTTCATTATTGTTAAATAATGAAATATTAATGAAGTTTATTAATTATTGTTGTTTTTCACTAGTTTTTCATTATTGTTGAAATATTGCTAAGATAAGCAATATAATGTCACTACATTATGCAGAAAAACTAGTTAATGCTATTATTTTTTGCCTCCGGGTTGGATTATTGTATCGCCTTACTGTCTGTATGTTACAGCAGGTGCATAAACAAGCTCCAGTTAGTCCAAAATGCAACTGCTGGAATCTTTACTAGAACCATAAGATATGAGCACATCACCCCTCTTATCCACACTGTACTGGCTCCCAGTCAAATTTCACATTGATTATAAAAAATGTATAAATTGAATATTTTTGTCCAGAATTTATATATTTCTTTAAAGCTGCTTTGTGACAATGTCCGCTGTTAAACGCGCTGTACAAATAAAACTGAAGTGGATGGATTCTGAAGTGTATAGGGCTATATTATGTGCTCAGATTCAGCCAAATGTTACAAAACTCATTTGGCAGCACTTCACTGTGCAGATGGACTTCGTAAGCAACCCCAAAAAAGAGCAATTATTTTCTGGTCCCTTAAAAAGAGGGTCCATTATTTAAAAAATGCTGCAAATCGTATGCCATTCACCTGATTTGAATGTAACTACTATTAAAGCTGAAAGTCCACACTTTGAGCTCATATTCATTATTATATTGTGTGTGTGTGTGTATGTATATATATATATATATATATATATATATATATATATATATATATATATATATATATACACACATACACACAAACACACAAACACTATGCACCGATACTAAATTTCTCAGCCGATACCGATAACCGATTATTCAGAGTGATATCGGCCGATACCGATAATGATAGTTCTGCCTTTTATACCTTCTTTTAAATTAATAATGATTAATTTAAAAGAATTCTGAAAGAAATGCAAATAAAAACTTTAATCTCTCCATTTCAACAAGTTGTTTCACAGTAACTGGTCTCATAAACAGAAAACACATTACTCAAATTAACATTAACACATTAACTAAATTCTGAAGATTAAAGTAAGATTTCTTAACTTACTGAATGTTATTAATTCCTATTAACAGAATTAATTGACTGAATTCTAAAAACCTCCTGTTAGGCTCACATTCACTCACCACAAACAAATTCTACTTTTCCACAAACATTTCTACCTCCTCACTGAACATCAAACTGGTAATATATAATATAAACTTTTTTATATATTAACATTAACTGGATATGACATTTACTACTTTACAAATATAATTTCTTTGCAATATATACTTTTTTGTCAATTCATCTTCAACTTACATCTTTCAACGGTGTACTGGCCCTTTAATTCAGCACGAGGGTGAGCGGGCAGCGGGGGGGGGGGGGCTGATGTAGGGTGGGGGTGGTGTGGATTGACTCGATGAAATTTACTTCCGGTGTAAAATTTTTATCAGTGCAGAGATAACAGAGATTACAGACTGC